>NC_080382.1:123820266-124120266 GCF_014773155.1 Arachis stenosperma
ACCCTAAAGGATGCTCCAATTTCTTTTGTTTTCTTCCAATTATTACTGACGAATTTATTATCAAAAACGTAAATTCGCCGGTGATTATTTAACCTTACGAATTCGACACTTTTACCGCTAGTAAATCTGTCGCCATTCTGCGACTCTAAATCTGACAATACTCAAAAAAAAATTATAGTGATATTTAGATAGAGTATAAAAAAAAATTCAAATTGTTAAAATGTACGATTGTTCATCAACATCTTCGTGTTATTTATACCAAAATTGTTTGAAATACCTGTGTCCTCTTATTTTAAACAATTCTTATTTTTTTTCTTCGAGTATTTTTTGTTTGAGATTGAAAACTAATTTATGCTTACTGTTGCTAAGAATCCCCTTTCATTTAGTTTAGGCACTCAACTTGCTAATCATAGTATAATTTAAAACCTCTCTCTCTAAAATTTTGAGAGTGATGTCTCAAGTGAGCTCTCCAAGAATCTCGACCCAGGAATTTGATCTAGTTCAGAGAAGCACTAAAAAAGTTAAAACGCGTGAGGAAATTGATCTTAACCAAAATGGTGAAAGCATGGAAATACTGGCTGAGGATCATACTAAAGCTTGTGTGTCTCATATTGTGTCGTACAAAGATACACTGCTATCGACACCGGGTATCATGGTGAACGAAGACAATCCTTCCATGGAGAATGTAGAGGACGATTCACCGGTTTCAGAGAATCGTTGGTATCATGAGCAGGAAGAAGTTCTCAAAGGCGATAAACCCTTTGATCCATGTCCTAAAATTCCAGTCTCTAAGGAAGAGTTTGATGAATGGTGCAAACCCTGGCATACTGCTCTTATTGTCAAAGTTCTTGGCAAAAGAGTGGGTTTAGGGTTCTTAGAACAACATCTCAATAGAGATTGGGTGAAAAAAGGTAAGATTAATGTTATTGATATGGATCGTGACTATTTTTTGGTTCATTTTTCAGATGAGGAAGACTACTCTCACGCGCTTCTTGGTGGACCATGGATGATTGCGGGGCATTATTTAATCGTTCAAAGGTGGAGACCCTTCTTCCTTGAATCCGAAAATGAGGTCAAGAAGATTGCCGCTTGGATACGGATTCCTAATCTGCCCATTGAGTTGTATAATCATAAATTCCTCTGGAGGGTTGGTTCTGTTATTGGTAGCCTGCTAAAAATTGACCGTGCAACCTCCATTCACTCTCAGGGTAGGTTTGCCATAATTTGTGTGGAGATTGAATTGTCAAAAAAATTGGTGCCCAGGATATCGGTGCTTGGCAGCACGTTGAATATTGAATACGAAGGCCTCCATTTGATATGTTTTAATTGTGGCAAATATGGACACAAATCAGAGCTGTGCAATGAGGTGCAGAATGGTGGAGAATCCCAAACGGAGAATATTCCGGCCAGTAAACCGAAAGGAGATGCAACTAATCAGTCATCACCAACGGATAATTCCAATAATCATGCTAACCAAGGAGCGCCTATATCCCAGCAAATAATTCCTAATAATAATGATCCTCCTGAATTCGGACCGTGGATGATGGTAAAACGGCATTATAGAAGGAAACAAGAGAGATTTGCGCCAAAAAATAAAGTCAGTCATAATGGATATGATACCCCACCAAATAAGGAAGAAAATATTGTGGATGTTGATCATGATGTGGGCAACGGGTCAAGATTCAATGTTCTCTTTGAAAATAATCCTGAAAATACTCTACCCGTTACAGAAGATATAAGGAGTAATAATATGGATAGTGAATTGATGAGCAATGGGCCAATTGAACCAAAAAATCTAAGGAGTAATATAGATAGTGATTTGATGAATGATGGGCCAAATAAATTCCAAGCCCAATTAGAGAAGAGCTTAGTTCAGAACTAACCAAAAACTAATGCCTCTCCTTCCATCCAAAAAAGAACCATTAGAAGTGAGGCTGGAAAAAACCCACAGGGAGCAAAAAAATCCTCTCTACACAAGGCTGGGCCTATTTTGGCTGGAAAGAATTTCAAGCCCAAATTAAAGAATGTGGAGAAAATGATGGAGAAGATCCCTACCTCTTCTGTACACATGCTACCCACCACCCAGAACACCAAATCGAAATCAAGAAACCCTGAAACGGAAGCTTTGGAAGCTGCCATGTTAGGCAATCTTCGAGCTATGGAGAAAAATCAAAAGGAATCTTTCGAAGCTACAAATATGGCAAATGCTATTTTTGAAGATCATGTGGTGAAGAATCAATTTCTTATCTCTACCTCCAATCACATCGTGAAAACGGTGGCCACAAAAATGGTCCAAGGAGGAAAGGACCCTCGAAATAAACCGCCGGATGATCAATTCGGGGAGCCAAGTAACCAAAGCATTGCAAAAGATCATGTGTCTTGTGATCACGTTGAAGGTGATGCGGTGGTTTTGACCACAGTTTGATTCGGTCGTTGACGGCCCTTTTGAATTTTATTTTTATGATGAATCTTATTGCTTGGAACTGCCGTGGAGCGGGAGGAAAGTGATTTTCTAATCTGATTAGAGATCTGAAGAGAGAATATGATGCAAGTTTTTTTATTCTTCTTGAAATTCATATAAGTGATAATAGGGGGGAGGTTGTTAGAGAAAGGATGGGTTATGATGGTTGTTTTATTGAAGAAGCAAGAGGACAGTCAGGGGGTATATGGTGTTTATGGGATTGTGCTAGCTGGAAAGTAGAAGTTATCCATCACAATACTCAATTTGTACATATGAAGCTTACTGGAAGTCACTCTGTGCCTTGGATTCTTACTGCAGTTTACGGAAGCCCTCAAAGGATTACCCGGCATGCTCTTTGGGACTCCATTCGGTCCCTGAGGGATGAGATTAATCTGCCATGGTGTCTTATTGGGGATTTCAACGCTATTCTTCATAGTCATGAAAGGAAGAGAGGATCCCCTAACCAAAGGCATGGAGCTTGTAATGAGTTCCAATCTGTTGTGTCCGACTATGGTTTGTTAGATTTGGGGTTCACCGGCTGGCCTTATACCTGGAAGAGGGGAAGCTTAGTGGAAAGAATAGACAGAGCTTTATGCAACTTGGATTGGCAAATCATGTTTCCTGAAGCCAAGATCAACCATCTTCCGATGATGAAATCGGATCACTCCCCTCTCTGTCTCCAACTTTATCCGGTTTCGGCTCCCAATAGGAGGAGAAGACCGTTCAGGTTCGTGGCAGCTTGGTTAATGCATTCTGATTTTGACAACATGCTGAATATTAATTGGAACTTCAAAGATTCTTGGAATAATTGTGTGGAAGATTTTAAAAATGGCCTGAATGATTGGAACCGAAACACTTTCGAAAATATTCAGTTCAGGAAAAATAGGATCCTCCGAAGGCTTCAGGGGATTGTGACGAGCTTAAGTCAGAACAGTAATCGTTTCTTAGAAAAATTGCAATTTGACCTGTGGAAAGAGTATGAGGAGATTCTAACTCAAGAAGAAATTCTTTGGTTCCAGAAATCTAGGAGCAATTGGATTAATTTTGGGGATCGAAACACCAAGTACTTCCACGGTACCACCATGGCTAGAAGAAGAAGAAACAAGATTGAGTCTCTCGAAGATGACAATGGGGATTGGGTCACTGATAGAAGCAGTTTAGAGGTTATGGCGACTTCCTTTTATGCTAAATTGTTTTTAGATGATCTTCTTGATATCCCTTTTGTCCTTAATCAAGCTTTTCCCCCCTTAAGTGTTGAGGATCTGAATATTGTTAGTGGTATTGTGACTTCCACTGAGATTAAAGAGTCTGTCTTTAGCATGGGTAGCTTAAAAGCTCCTGGCAAAGATGGTATACAAGCTGTGCTCTATCAAAATAAGTGGAAAAAAGTTGGTAATGACCTTTGTAATTTAGTGAAAGATATTTTTGAGAATCCGCAGAATGTCAAAGAAATCAATGAAACTCTTATTACCCTTATTCCTAAAGTGGAGCCAGTTACCAGCCTGAAGCAAATGCGTCCTATTAGCCTGTGCAATGTATCTTACAAAGTTATTACTAAGATCCTTGTGCGCAGGCTTCGAAAATTAATGGAGAAACTTGTCAAACCGACTCAGAGTAGTTTTGTTCTGGGGAGACATACCTCGGACAATATCAATATTACTCAAGAGGTTATTCACTCTATGAGAAGCAGAAAAGGAAAAAAGGGTTGGATGGCCATTAAGATTGATTTGGAAAAAGCCTATGATAGGCTCAAATGGTCTTTTGTTAAAGATACCCTGGCGGATATTGGTTTTCCCTCTACTTTTATTGATTTGATTTGCACTTGTATCTCTACGGCAAGGATGAGGGTCCTATGGAATGGAGATGTTCTTGATGAGTTCACTCCCTCAAGGGGAATTCGTCAAGGAGATCCGATATCCCCTTATATCTTTGTTCTCTGTATGGAGCGCTTGTCCCAACTCATTAGTGCTGTTGTTGAACATGGGCATTGGAAGCCGATCAAGCTCAGTAGAGAGGGGCCCAACTTGTCCCACCTATGTTTTGCTGATGATCTGATTTTATTTGCTGAGGTTGATATGGATCAAGCACGAGTCATTAACAGAGTTCTTGAAGCATTCTGTAATAGCTCTGGGCAAAAAGTGAGCAACGACAAGACTCGGGTCTTTTTCTCAAAAAATGTGGGAAACACAGTTAGAAGTGAGATTAGTGAAGCCTTGAATTTCTCCAGGACTGACGATCTCGGTAAATACCTTGGGGTGCCTCTCATTCACTCTAAAGTAACCAAGGAGACTTTCAACAACATCATCAACAAGCTAAATATGAGATTGAATAGTTGGAAAGCATCTTCCCTCTCTTTGGCCGGAAGAACAACTTTGGTGAGATCTGTCATTTCTTCTATTCCTAGTTATACTATGCAAACTGCAATTTTACCTTCATCTACTTGTAATTTGATTGATCGTAAATGCAGGGATTTTCTTTGGGGAGACACTGAACAATCAAAAAAGATTCATCTGTTAAGTTGGAAGAAAATTAGCAAGCCTAAAGGTTCAAGGGGTCTTGGTATTCGGCACGCAAAAAACCTTAATCATGCCTTTATGATGAAGGTTGGATGGGGGCTGGTGGAAAAAAAAAGACAATCTTTGGACTAAAGTGCTGCGCTCAAAATATAAGTGTGGGAATGATATCCTCCCAAATGTCAACAGAAAAAGCAATGCATCAAACCTTTGGAAGGGAGTTTGTTCTGCTTGGAGTGATGTCAAACGAAACACAACATGGCGTATAGGCAATGGATTAGAAATAAATTTTTGGGATCACAACTGGGTTCCGAAATTAGGCCGGCTCGACCAATATGCAACGCAGGTAATAAATACTAATGTGTCGAATGTGTCTCTGAATGATTTCCTTTCTGTTTCAGGTAGCTGGGATGAGGCGAAATTGAGGGAATGGCTGCCAGAGGAAGTTGTTGGTCGTATCCTTGCTATTGCACCTCCCTCGTCGTGGAAAGGAAGCGACCGTATAGCTTGGGAGCTCTCCTCGGATGGCACTTTCAGTTTGAAGACAGCCTACAACTCTCTCGAGGAGGATCCATCGTTGCCAGACCAAGTTTTCAAGTTGGCTTGGAATTGGAAAGGGCCGGAAAGGATTCGTGCCTTTCTTTGGCTAGTTGCCAATAATGCTATTCTTACTAACGTCGAAAGAAGAAGGAGACATTTAACTACAAACTCAAGTTGCCCAAGATGTCATTGGAATGAAGAGACCATTTTACACGCTCTTCGTGACTGTCCTTATGCTAATTTGGTTTGGAAATCTTTATTTTCTAATGATTATGATAGAGACTTCTTCAGGTTAGATCATCATGATTGGCTTATAAGTAACTTGAAGAAGAAAGAGACTTGGCAATGCTTGTTTGGAGTTGCTATTTTCTCAATCTGGTTTTATAGGAACAAACTAGTGTTTGAGGGAGTAATAACCCACCCAGCCAAAGCTGTGATGGCCATTAAAGGCCGTGCGACTGAGACTCTCAATGCTACAAGAAGAGAGATTGTGCCGAAAAGACTGAATCCCATTGCCAATGGCTTGATTAAATGGCATCCTCCTCCTGAAAATGTCACTAAAATTAATGTAGATGGTTCCTTCTTCTCCCGAAACAACAATGCAGCCTGCGGTGGAATTTTTAGGGATCATTTGGGTAGATTTATCAAAGACTTCTCTTCGAATTTGGGAAATTGTTCGATCACTCATGCTGAGTTATGGGGCGTCATTAAAGGGATACAAATTGCAATCGCCAATGACCTCCATGATATTATTATTGAAACTGATTCCCAGGTAGCTTTCAATTTCGTTAAAGATGGTGTTCCTTCTTTACACCCTTGTGCGCCTCTAATAGAAGACATAAGAATTCTTGCCAATCGCATCCAACACATCCACTGATCTCACACACTTCGTGAAGCAAATTCTCCAGCTGATCTCCTAGCAAAAAAGGGACAAGAGCTCCCTTTTGGCTTGCATATCTATGATGCCCCTCCTTTAGATATTTGTTATGCTTTGAGTTTGGATTGTTTTGGAACCTTTAGGCTTAGAGGGTCTTAGTTGTTTTTTTCTCTTCTGCTTTTTCTTTTGAATCCCCTTTCATTTCTTTTCCGAGTTATGCCCCTTAGCTTGCTATATTGGATTTATTTAGTGCAATAAAATATTCTTATTATCTTTGTAAAAAGAAAAAGAATAATATTAGTTAATTGTATATATATTTAACATCATGCGTATATTAAAAAACAATCTCATTTAGATATACACGTCTAGTAAAAAATAAAATAAAATTATCAGAAAAAAATCTCATTTAAAAAATTATATAAAATTTAATTATTTTAATTTAGTTATAGATATATTTTAATTATATCTATGATATACTTTAATTATTATATTTTTTTCAAAGAGTTCTTTTTTTATTGGTATTGATGTTATTTTAGAAATTAAGAATTCATTTTCAAGAGTAAGTATAATAAAATATACGATTATTAATATTATTAAAAATATTAGAAATAATTTATATTCATTTATACACTAAATAAACAAAAAAATTTGTAATAATTGAGTATAATTTTCGAACATAATATTTTTTATAATAATTTCTTAAAGTAATTTTTTAACTTAAAAACAAACCACAACTGAAATATCATTGGCATGGTGTAATATATTTGATGTGAATTTTAAATATTTCATTTATTAGATATATTTTAATAAAAATCAAATACAATGACTTTAAATATATAGGTCTGTTATACACACAAGCCTTTTTGGCTTACAAGCTATACAAGTTGCTCCAAGTCTAAGAAAAAAACACGCACACCACTCTTTTAGAATCAAGCGTCCAACGCACGCACCTTAATCACCCTTCCACAGTATGTTCACTCTTCCTCTTCTTCCTCAATCAAAACGCAAACCGTCAAGATTCAAAGGACATTCAAAACAACTACAATTCTGCAGAATGTTCCAACTCCTCGCCAAGAGTAGAAGAAATCAAGAAGAAAAGATACAGATCTCCATAAAAAATCACCAGAAAAAATAAAGAAACATTATTCAAGGTACTGTTTTACTGTTCTTCTAGGTTTTTCTTCTCGATTGTCTCTGCCATGTGCCTCATCCTTAACCAGCAAAACATTAAAAGATTTCAAGAAGAAATATACTGTCTCCCCCTGTTTTGGGTGTATTTCTTAAATCCTTTGGGTGTTTTTCTGTAACCGTTTAGGTGTATTTCTGTAATTCTTTCTGTAACCGTTTGGGTATATTTTTGTAATCGTTTGGGTATATTTATGTAATCATTTTGGTGTATTTCTAAAGTTCCATTATCTTCAAAATGATTTTAAAGCTTGATTTCAGAAACCATGAAAATCGAAAAAAAAATGAAGCAAAGAGAGAACGCACGAAGGAAATCCAACAAATTTGGTAAGAAACTCAAAAAAATAAACGAAATCTTTTGAAAAATGGAAGTTATATATTTGCGCTTTAATTGATTTGAATTGATTTAAAAGTCTGTTAAAAAGGCACGTAACATAAGCAGCGCATTTAGTGGGTTTCCTTCTCTTCAAACTTGTAAAGTTTGTAAACGCTAAAATATAATGGCTATTAAATGTATTCTTTTTCATGAATTTAATGACTATATTAAATGCATTGCTTGTATATCATTTATTAGTTATATTTAATCTCATCCATTTAAATCAATCTAATGGCTATAAATATATTCTCTCATTCTCACAAGATATATTTCCTATTCTATTGTGTTTGTATTGTGAAGCAAATTCTTCGCTCTGATTTTTTATAATAAGTGAATGTAGAAAATTTATGTTCTTTTGGTTTACACTAACGAATAACATATTGATTTGCTAGAATTATGAGTGATTTCTACGTAAGCATACCATATCTCTAATCTATGTGTATTCTAATTTAGATGCAATCTAATGCTATTCATGTTAGTATTATGGATTTTTGGTAACAATAATCAATTATATAGGGAGATACTAGACTGTGGACATATTCTATCAAAAAAAAAAGTATAGTCAAAACAGTCAAGAATAATGTTATTGTTAATTGGATAAAACACGACCATCACAGAACATAACATTCTTACCTCGCCTATTCAAGAACGGATTCAGAGGGAGTAAGTAGTAACTTCGGCCCTCTAAAATTTTAAAAAATTATACTTATATATGATATATGTGTTTAAAAAATAAAAAATATTGTGTAATTTAATAGTTTTATATGTATTATTTTTTACTATGTGATGGATTTATGTTTCAATTATTTAGTTTACTAATATTTTTCACTTAACCAAGTTTATCATACCCTCAAGTCTTTGTATCTTTCAAATTAATTTTTAGGATAAAGTACTATTTTGGTCTCCAATATTTGGGGTAAATCATATTTTGATCCTTAATATTTTAATCGTCCTATTTTTATTCCAAAACGTATAAAATGGCATCAATGTTATCCCACTATCAAATCTTTCACTAACACTTAATGAAATTGATATACTATTAATAATACTTTTGTTAAAACTACGTTTGTTCAACCCCCCTTCTTCCACTTTCACTCTCTCAACAAGTCCAAATCTCATTTTCCTATTCCTTTCTTCCTCTCTTGAAGATGAAGGGTATTTACAAATTTGATTAATTAATATTATTAATATTATTGACATTATTATTAATATTATTATTAATATTAATAAATGATTACTAACCATTTAGTACCATTTGGTTGAAAGGACACAACCTTTTAAGAATTGTGTATGTTCAAAACATTGCGTCTATTAGCTAAAAGGACACAACTTTTTAAGAATTGTGTATGTTCAAAACATTGTATCTATTGGCAATAGAAAAGACACAACCATTTGTATACGTAACTAATCATAATTGCTACGTGTAATATGTATAAATAAGTTCTTGTCCACTATTTCAAAAATACAAGTACTAAGTGTATATTTTAATCAACTATTAAGAAATTTTCTTTGTTTAAGAGAGTTGAGAATTTCTTACTATTGCTAATTAAGAAATTATTAGGTTTTATTGTATCCTGGGAGAGTATTGTCATCAATCCTATAGTAACTAAGTGTGGGGACAAATATCTCTCTAAAGAAAGCGATCTAATCGTACCTTGAAACCACTACACAAATATAAGATTTTGTCATCTTCTCATACTGATATACCCAACAATTTTAGAGAGATATTTCTTGAAGATGGCACAAGATCAAAACACTACGTTCAAGGTCATGAATCAAGAGTTTGTCAAATTAGATCGCTTTGATGGAATGAACTTCAACCGTTGAAAAGACAAGATGATGTTTCTTCTTTCAGTTCTTAATCTTGCATATGTGATTGACCCAAAGACTACACCAATTGCCAATGCCGCTGAAAATTTCACACCGGAAGAGAAAGAAAAGATTATTCAATTGAAAAAGAAACGTGATGAAGATACTTTTGCATGTCGAGGTCATATTCTCAATACTTTATCCGACCGACTCTATGATCTCAACATGTCAATTCAATCACCATTAGAGATTTAGAAATCTTTGGAAGAAAAGTACAATACCGAACGACAAGGAATAGATAAGTTTATTATGATGAAATATTTTGAATTTATTATGAATGATACTATGCCTGTCATGGATCAAATTCATGAATTACAAATCCTTGTAAGTAGACTTCGTGATCTACAAGTGGTGATCCCTGAATCATTACAAGTTGGAGCAATTATTTCAAAATTGCCTTCATCTTGGAATTGTTATAGGAAGAAACTTTTACATCTTGGTGAGGACTTCACAATTGAGAAATTACTAAGGCATATACGTATAGAGGAGGAAACTCGAAAAATGTGATGCTGTGTAGCTTTCTCAAAGTTCTAAAGTGAATCATATTGGTGAAAACAACACCAATAAGAAGAAAAGAAAGTTCTCTAAAGATTCAAAGCAAGATAAGAAGAGACAAAGAGAGTGTTATCATTATCACAAGAAAGGACACTATATCAAAGAATGTAGACTTTTGAAAAAGGAAGCACCAAAGACCAACTTAGTGGAAGAGAAGGATCAAATTGCTATGGTTGTAGAAAAAGTACAAAACATGCATATTGGCATGGTTATAGAAGTTAACATAGCAACACAAGGAAAATCACTTGAATGTTGGTTAGATTCAGGGGCTACTGTTCACGTTTGCAATGATCGCAACCAATTCAAAACATATGAAGAAGTGAATAATAGAGAGGTCTTAATGGGCAATGACAACTCAGCCAAAGTTTGTGATCAAGGAACTGTGGAATTGAATTTTACATTTGGAAAGAAATTAAGTTTAATAAATGTACTTCATGTTCCAGATTTGAGAAAAACTTTAGTTTCTGTTAGTCTCTTGTGTAAGAAAGGATTCAAAGTTATAATGGAATCTGATAAAGTGATCTTGCTTAAGAATGATGTATTCATAGAAAAAGGATATTATACTGAAGGCATGTTTAAACTTAGTATTAATAAAGTGAATACTTCATTGTATGTTATTGATTCTTGTGATTTATGGCATAGTAGATTAGCACACTTAAATTACAAATCAATTGAATATATGCAAAAGAATATATAACTATATTGATCTTAGTATCAAGGATTTTAATAAGAAATGTGATATTTGCATACAATCCAAAATTACTAAGAAACATTTTCCTAAATTTGAAAGAAATACACATTTATTAGAGTTGATTCATAGTGATATTTGTGAACTAAATGACAATATTACTAGAGGAGGAAAAACATATTTTATAACTTTTATTGATGATTGTTCTAGATTTACTTATGTGTATTTGCTTAGAAATAAAGATGAAGATTTTGAAATGTTTAAGAAATATAAAATGGAAGTAGAAAATATGCATAATAAGAAAATAAAAGTTCTTCGTAGTGATCGAGGTGGAGAATATTTTTCTAACGAATTTGATCACTTTTGTGAATTACATGGTATTGTGCACGAATCTTCCGCTCCATATACTCCGCAACAAAATGGTTTGGCAGAAAGAAAAAATTGTACAATAGTGGATATGGTTAATTCAATGTTACTAAATGCAAAATTGCCTTACAATTTGTGGGGTGAAGCATTATTGATATCATGTCATATCCATAATAGGATACCATCAAGACATAGAAAGGTTTCTCCTTATGAAATTTGGAAAGGAAGGAAACCTAATTTAAATTATCTTAAAGTGTGGGGGTGTTTAGCCTTTTATCGAGTTCCTGATCAAAAGAGAACCAAATTGGGGCCAAGAGCCATAAAAGGCACTTTTATAGGATATGCTCAAAATTCTAAAGCATATAGAATATTAGACTTAGTGTCTAATGTAGTTGTTGAATCAAGAGAAGTAGAATTTATTGAAAATAAATTTATCAATGATTCAACTTCTAATTCAGAGTATCCCCAAAATGATACTAATATTTCACAAGAAATAAATAATCAAAATAATAAACGTCTAAGCGACAAAGAGTTGATTGAACCAAGGAAGAGCTTGAGAGTAAGAAAAGAAAAGGACTTGGGTCCAGATTTTATTTCTTCTCAGGCTATCACCTTTTTGGTAGAAGGAACTAGGAATTCTGTAACAAACAAGATTTCTATTGTTATGAACATAGAGGGTGATCCTCAAACATTCAAAAAGGCTATGGTTTCAAGGGATTCTACTTTTTGGAAAGAAGCAATAAATGATGAAATGGACTCAATATTATCTAACAATACTTGGGTCTTGGTTGATTTGTCTCCAGGATCAAAGCCTATAGGATGTAAGTGGGTATTTAGAAGAAAGTATAATACTGATGGTTCATTACAAACCTTTAAAGCAAGGTTTGTGGCCAAGGGGTTTAGACAACAAGAAGGTCTAGACTATTTTGATACCTACGCACCTATGGCAAGAATGACTTCTATTAGGGCTCTTATAGCATTAGCATCCATACATAAGCTTCATATACATCAAATGGATGTTAAAACGGCTTTTCTAAATGGAGATCTTAATGAAGAAATTTATATGGAGCAACTGGAAGGCTATGTGCTACCCAGAAATGAAAAGAAAGTTTGCAAATTAATTTAAGTCTTTGTTTGGGCTAAAACAAGTGCCTAAACAATGGCATGAGAAGTTTGATTCAGTGGTGTTATCAAATGGCTTCTCACATAATAGTGCGGATAAATGTATTTACTCAAAATTTACTAAAGATTATGGAGTAATCATTTGTTTATATGTTGATGATATGTTAATCATCGGAACAAATTTAGAAGGTAATGAGTTTGGAAAACTCTAATTTAATTTGATGATGAACAAACATTATTAAAAATAATTAATTACAAAATTATTAATTTGATCTTAATTCATACTTGCTTAATTAATAATTTTGTGTGCAGATTTGCTATTGGGCCGAAAATAAAAGATAAATGTTGCAAGCCCAAGTGTGAATTTATGTTTAGCATTGATTCAAAAATAATCAATGAAGTATGGCTGAAATAAAATTTTGTTTCTTGGGCTGAAATGAAAAGAAAATATCCTAAACCCAATAAAATCAAAATTCAGCCTTATGCAATTTTGTCATATGAATGTTGGCTGAAACGTTTTATTATTTGGGCCAGAATTCAAACATTATCATAAGTCCAAATTATCTCTCATGCATGATTCGAAACCAATTGAGAAGGAAAGCAAATGTTTTTACTGCTTTATGCCTCCAACGGATCTCATGCTTCACCATGTGATGGAATTCAAATATCATTAAAGTGAAGTTAATAAATGCATGGGAACTATGAGAGAGAAAAAGCATTTAATTTGATTGCAGCACTTAATGCTACACGCTACTCAACAAGGGAAGAATCATTTCATTTAATTTCATTCTCTTTTCTAATTCAATGATTTTCAAATTTCTCTCTTCTCTTTCTACTTGCTTCTCGCTTTCGGTCATATCATAGCAGCAACTATGGAAGCTATAGCAAGCTACCATAGAGAAGAAGAAGCACGCCTAAAGACCATCAAAATGATGGCAAGAAAAAGAAAACTAAAAGTATGTTGTGGCTAAGATTTTCACCACTTATGGTAAGATTTAGTGATGAGATATTGGCTTCTCCATACCAAAAATGGTTGAAGAAGATTTCGGCCAGCAAGGAGAAGATCTTTAGAGGGATGGCTTGTCTCTGATCTTGCTCAACCACCACAGGAGGTAGCTATAGTGGCTACGTGATGGAAGAGACAGAGATAGGAGAGAAGAAGCTATCATCATCATGAAGCATCAAGGGCTAGGAGTTCATCTTGGAGAGCAAGAAAAGATGAAGGGCTCGGATTGATGAAGATTGGTGATCAAGGAAGGACTAGAGGTAATTGCATGTTGGGTTTTGTATGGGTTATCTCTTCTCTCTCTCTGGCCGAACCAGTTCTGTTTTGAAGAAGAAGGAGTTTAGCTTGGTTTGTTTGATTTCAACCTTGAAGGCTTCTCCCTATAAGTAAGGGTGAACAGTCAGGGTTTGATTCAAGGAGAAGGAGTGAGAGTGCAAGGCACAGTGTTCTCAGAGCTACCTAAGCTAACAGATTTTCTTCTCCTTCAATGTATTCTATTTTGTAATTTTTCTGTTTAATTTTGTCATGTCTTGAATCTCATGGAAAAAGGCAAACAGTGAGGTTTGTATGAAAAAGCCATAGAGCAGAAAAAGACAGAGAGTGCAAAATTAAAAGAAAAAGCCATAGATGTCCTTAGAGTTCCTTTGTACATCTGTGTTGTGTTTCATGATTCTGTGGGAATTCCCTTGTAAGTTGGGTTAGCACTTTACAGTTGAAGCTTGGCAGTAACCAAGTCAAGTTCAAGATTGGGTTTAGATTCTGGACTTGTCCCGGATAAGAAGGGTAGTTCCTAGGGAGAATTGGTGTATGTAATCAAAGATGATTATAGTGAAATTTCATCATTGTTATGATGGAGACTGGATGTAGGCTGCACTGCACTTAGCAGCTGAACCAGGATATATCTGGGTATAATTCTCTTTCTCTTCTACTCCATTTTCTGTTTCTGCTGTACAGGAGATAAAATCGCAAAATATCTCGTGCCAAGTGACGAGACAAAAAGAAAAGTCTCATGGCTAGGGATGAGACAAAAATCAAATAAATCTCCAGAAGTTGTTTCAATGACCAGCAAGTATTCTGAAGTGAAAAAGGGGCTAAGATTCAACCCCCCTTCTCTTAGCCACTGAAACCATCAGAAGGAATTCGTATAACGAAGGAGTATCTAACTTCTAAATTCAAGATGAAGGATTTGAATGAAGTTGATACAATATTAGGCATAAAGGTGCATAAGAATGAAGTTAGCTTTACTTTAAGTCAATCTCATTATATCAAAAAGGTATTGGAAAAGTTTGATCATCTCACAATTAAAGAATCCAATACGTCGTATGATCCTAATCTTAAATTAGAAGGAAACATGGGAATATCTATAGCACAATTAGAATATGCTAGTGCTATAGGAAGTTTAATGTATGCAATGCATTGTACTAGACCTGATATAGCATTTGCTGTGTGCAAATTATCAAGGTTTACAAGAAAGCCTAGCAATCAACATTGGAAAGTTATAACAAGAGTTCTTGGTTATCTCAAGAAAACCATAAACTTGGGATTACATTATAGTGATTATCTTGCAGTCTTAGAAGGTTATTCCGACGCAAGTTGGATTACAAATCTTAGTGATAACAAATCCACTTCAGGATGGATTTTCACCATAGGTGGTGGAGCAATAAGTTGGGCCTCAAAGAAACAAACATGTATTACACATTCTACTATGGAGGTTGAGTTTGTAGCTTTATCAGCCGCAGGTAAAGAAGTGGTAATTGCTAAGAAATTTGTTATATGATATAAAGGTGTGGCCACAGCAGACGACAGCCATTTCAATCTTTTGTGATAGTGAATCAACCATGTCTCGAGCATATAATAAGATTTATAATGGAAAGTCTAGACATATAAGTTTGAGACATGAATTTGTGAGGCAACTAATAGATGATGGTGTAATTACCATCACTTATGTAAGATCTCAAGGAAATTTAGCAGACCCTTTGACTAAAGGTTTATCAAGGGATAAAATCAAAGAAACTACTGTTAAAATGGGATTAAAACCTATTATTGCTAAATGATGGGAACCCAACCTTATTCTAGTAGACCACTATAGTTGCAAGGTTTAATGGGTAATAACAAGTTATTTAGCAATTGGAGCACTAAAGTATAGGATTTAGTGCTATTTACAATAAATTTGGAGGGTGAGTTTAAACTCTTAATGGAATGATAATGTTATCTATCAAAAGATTCCACTTATATGAATATAAGAGTGGTACCGCTCTAATCGAGAATTTTAGAGGTTTTATTCTTGTAAATATTCATGAAACCAAGAAGAGCACAAGGCCATATAAGTGTTTAAAATTGTAAACTCTTGAACTTGGAGGGTATAAGTAATGTGTGTGATTTTTGGTCCTAGCATATGGAGTATAGTTTAATCGATTAGACACCTATTACTTCATTAGAACTTTAAAATTTACACTAAAAAAATGTTTAATCTTAGTGACACATTCTTTATGAATATACTTGTATGACATTTAAATTTTGTAAATAGTAGGGGATTGAAGGGTTTTTATAAATTTGATTAATTAATATTATTAATATTATTGATATTATTATTAATATTAATAAACGGTTACTAACCGTTTAGTACTATTTGGTTGAAGGGACATAACCTTTTAAGGATTGTGTATGTTCAAAATATTGTATCTATTGGCAATAGAAAAGACACAACCATTTGTATACGTAACTAATCATAATTGCTACGTGCAATATGTATAAATAAATCATTGTCCACTATTTCAAAAATACAAGTACTAAGTGTACATTTTAATCAACTATTAAGAAATTTTCTTTGTTCAAGAGAGTTGAGAATTTCTTACTATTGCTAATTAAGAAATTCTTAAGTTTCATTGTATCCTGGGAGAGTATTGTCATCAACCCTATAGCAACTAAGTATGAGGACAAATATCTCTCTAAAGAAAGCGATCTAATCGTGCCTTGAAACCACTATACAAATATAAGATTTTGTCATCTTCTCATACTGATATACCCAACAGAAGAATTAATAATGTAAAAGGGAGTAGGAGGAAGAATGAAATAGGAGAATAAGTTTTGGACTTGTTGAGAGGATGAAGGTGGGAGAACGGAGTTGAGCAAACATAGTTTTAACAAAAACCTTTTTAACAATACATTAATTATGCTAATTGTTAGTGAAGAATATGACAGTAGGATAACATTAATGCCATTTTAAACGTTTTGGGATAAAAATAAGACGATTAAAATATTATGGACTAAAATAAGATTAACCCCAAAAGTTGAGGACCAAAATAGTACTTTACCCTAGTTTTTATATAATAATCTCTATATCTTTTTGTTTTAAAAAAATAATTTCTTTTTTAATATTAACATATTTAATATTTATATTATTATATAGAATATTAATAATGACTTACGTAGTTATCTTTTGGTTATCGCATTATGTATTTTAGATGTTATTTTCTTATAAAAAATACTCATTATTCTTCTAAATTTATGTTGTTAAAAAAATTATAAAGATATTCTTACTGTGTCTTTCATATAATTAATCGTTTATAAATTGCTTTTAAACTTTTCAAAATTTTTGAAAGAATTAATTTTAGTTAATAAAATATGTGATAATTTTTTAACTAAATACACTATAGATTATTGATATTTTATAATTTTATAATGTACTATTGATATTGTTATGTTTATTTTATATAGTCATTATACTAAAAATAAAATTATAAAAAAGAATTTATAATTTTTTTA
This sequence comes from Arachis stenosperma, assembly GCF_014773155.1. Lineage (NCBI taxonomy): Eukaryota > Viridiplantae > Streptophyta > Magnoliopsida > Fabales > Fabaceae > Arachis > Arachis stenosperma. The sequence goes on from NC_080382.1 coordinate 123,837,590, forward strand.
ATATATATTGCTAAACCTTTTGAAAAACCAACTCAATAATTATAAGTTATGTCTAAATTGTTTTTATAGAAAAATATAATAAAAAATTAATTAAAAATTTGTCTAAAATTTGGCCACTGCATATTAAAATTTCTAGATCCGTCGCTGTTGACAACTAACATTATTTTGTTTTTAGGTAAAATTGTATTTCACGGAAAGTACTATGAGATCAATTTCTAGAAAAGAAATATCTTAAAACATTGGCGTTCGAGGCTTACAATCAATATTGGAGAGTGTGTTGGTAGACATCATGTACGAGGTATGCTAGTTTTCTTTAAATGAATAATTTGTACGTAATGTACAACATAAGTGTATGTGTGGACTCTTAATATCCTTCATGTATTTTGATCGTTCTCTTTTATTTAGAAAAGGATAGTGAGAATACATGGCTTTTATAAAATACTACTTTCTAGCCAAGAAATTTTAGGTGGGGTGTGGCATTGGTCTACAAATTATGTTCTTCATTAGGAGTATAGCGAATTAATTAAAATGTGTTTTTCATGATCTGTATTATTGTATTGCTTAGTTTGCTAAATGTTTATGCATATCCCCGATACAAGAATAGGTGACGATATCATAGAGGTGGTTGTTGTTGATGAAGATGTTTTTGGAGGCAAGGAGCGTGGAAAAAGGGGCAAGATTTTTTTTGGCAAAGGCGTATTGGACCGTTATCTTTTAGCTTCGAAGAATGATTCAAAGGTTTGTACGTATCATTTGAAATGGCATCAAAGTTTCACTTTGGTTTTTCTTTCTAATTAAATTCCTAATCATGCTTATTCTGCATGTTGACCACAGAGGCATCGACTGGAACACGAAGCAGAGGCATAACCCCTCCCATTGTTGCAAGCATGTAATGTATTGTTGATGTTTATTGTATTTATCTTTGTAGATAACAAGCTGATATATTTTTTGAATAATATGGAAGCGTCTAAGTCACATAATGTAATATCTTATAGTAACTTTCTATGGTTATTCTAACAAATCATAGTAAGGTAAACTAATTGCCCTATACCTCTTTTGAACAGAATTGATGGAGCGAAAAATGTGCATTACTTAGATTTTGTCCCACTAATGTTTTTTATTGAACTTGCATCACAACCAATAATAGGTTCAATAAAAACAAGGTATGGGTTACTTTTTGTCTGGAGCATTTTATTAAAGTGTGCTTTAGAAAAATTCATAATTTCTTTACACAAGTTGGTAGCGCGAAATTGTGAACAATACTTTTTCACAACTCTCATAATCCCTGGTCATGAACTCCAAGAACTTGGTAGTTCAATTCCATGGCATTACACAACTTCGCACAACTAACCAGCAAGTGCACTGGGTCGTCCAAGTAATACCTTACGTGAGTAAGGGTCGATCCCACGGAGATTGTTAGCATTGAAGCAAGCTATGGTCATCTTGTAAATCTTAGTCAGGCAAACTCAAATGTATATGATGATGAATGAAAATAACATAAAAGATAAAGATAGTGATACTTATGTATATCATTGGTGTAAGAGCTTCAGACAAGCGTATGAAGATGCCTTCCCTTCCGTCTCTTGGCTTTCCTACTGCCTTCATCCAATCCTTCTTACTCCTTTCCATGGCAAGCTCGTGTAGGGTTTCACCATTGTCAGTGGCTACCTCCCATCCTCGCAGTGAAAGCTAATGCTCACGCACTCTGTCACAGTGCGGCCAATCACCGGTTCGGTTCCCGCTCCTACTGGAATAGAATCCCTCTTTTGCGTCTGTCACTAACGCCCAGCAGGTTAGAGTTTGAAGCACGTCACAGTCATTCAATCATTGAATCCTACTCAGAATACCACAGACAAGGTTAGACCTTCCGGATTCTCTTGAATGCCGCCATCAGTTCTTGCCTATACCACGAAGACTCTGATCTCACGGAATGGCTGGCTCATTTGTCAGGCGAGCACTCGGTTGTCAGGCGATCAACCATGCATCGTGTTATCAGGAATCCAAGAGATATTCACTAAGCCTCAGATGCTTGTAGAACAAGAATGGTTGTCAGTCACCTTGTTCATGGGTGAGAAGGATGATGGGCGTCAATCATCACCTTCATCAAGTTGAAGAACAAGTGATATCTTGGACAAAGAACAAGTGGAATTGAATGGAAGAACAATAGTAATTGCATTAATACTCGAGGTACAGCAGAGCTCCACACCTTAATCTATGGTGTGTAGAAACTCCACCGTTGAAAATACATAAGCATAAGGTCTAGGCATGGCCGAATGGCCAGCCTCCCAATGATCTAAGATAGCATAAAACGAAGATAGCTACCAAAGTCCTCTATTACAATAGTAAAAGGTCCTACTTATAGATAACTAGTAGCCTAAGGTGTACAAAGATGAGTAAATGACATAAAAATCCACTTCCGGGCCCACTTGGTGTGTGCTTGGGCTGAGCAATGAAGCATTTTTCGTGTAGAGACTCTCCTTGGAGTTAAACGCCAGCTTTAGTGCCAGTTTGGGCGTTTAACTCCCAATTAGGTGCCAGTTCCGGCGTTTAACGCTGGAATTTCTTGAGGTGACTTTGAACGCCGGTTTGGGCCATCAAATCTTGGGCAAAGTATGGACTATTATATATTGCTGGAAAGCCCAGGATGTCTACTTTCCAACGCCGTTGAGAGCGCGCCAATTGGGCTTCTGTAGCTCCAGAAAATCCACTTCGAGTGCAGGGAGGTCAGAATCCAACAGCATCTGCAGTCCTTTTGAGTCTCTAGATCAGATTTTTGCTCAGGTCCCTCAATTTCAGCCAGAAAATACCTGAAATCACAGAAAAACACACAAATTCATAGTAAAGTCCAGAAAAGTGAATTTTAATTAAAAACTAATAAAAATATACTAAAAACTAACTAAAAGATACTAAAAACATACTAAAAACAATGCCAAAAAGCATACAAATTATCCGCTCATCACAACACCAAACTTAAATTGTTGCTTGTCCCCAAGCAACTGAAAATCAAATAAGATAAAAAGAAGAGAATATGCAATGAACTCCAAAAACATCTATGAAGATCAGTATTAATTAGATGAGCGGGGCTTTTAGCTTTTTGTCTCTGAATAGTTTTGGCATCTCACTCTATCCCTTGTAATTCAGAATGATTGGCTTCTTTAGGAACTTAGAATCCAGATAGTGTTAATGATTCTCCTAGTAAGGTATGATGATTCTTGAACATAGCTATTTATTGAGTCTTGGCTGTGGCCCAAAGCACTCTGTCTTCCAGTATTACCACCGGATACATACATGCCACAGACACATAATTGGGTGAACCTTTTCAGATTGTGACTCAGCTTTGCTAAAGTCCCCAATTAGAGGTGTCCAGGGTTCTTAAGCACACTCTTATTGCCTTGGATCACAACTTTATTTCTTTCTTTTTCTTTCTTCTCTCTTTTTTTTTTCTTTCGGTTTTTTTTTTTCGTTTGCTTCCTTCTTTTTCTTGCTTCAAGAATCATTTTTAATGATTTTTCAGATCCTCAGTAACATGTCTCCTTTTTCATCATTCTTTCAAGAGCCAATATTCATGAACCACAAATTCAAAAGACATATGCACTGTTCAAGCATACATTCAGAGAACAAAAGTGTTGCCACCACACCAAATTAATTAAACTACTATAAAATTCAGAATTCATGCAATTCTTTTCTTTTTCAATTAAGCACGTTTTTATTCAAGAAAGGTGATGGATTCATAGGACATTCATAACTTTAAGGCATAGACACTAAGACACTAATGATCATAAGACACAAACATGGATAAACATAAGCATAATTTTCGAAAAACAGAAGAATAAAGAACAAGGAAATCAAAGAACGGGTCCACCTTAGTGATGGCGGCTCTTTCTTCCTCTTTAAGATCCTATGGAGTGCTTGAGCTCCTCAATGTCTCTTCCTTGTCTTTGTTGCTCCTCCCTCATGATTCTTTGGTCTTCTCTAATTTCATGAAGGATGATGGAGTGTTCTTGATGCTCCACCCTTAGTTGTCCCATGTTGGAACTCAACTCTCCTAGGGAGGTGTTTAGTTGCTCCCAATAATTTTGTGGAGGAAAGTGCATCCCTTGAGGCATCTCAGGGATCTCTTGATGAGAGGGGTCTCTTGTGTACTCCATCCTTTTCTTGGTGATGGGCTTGTCCTCATCAATGGGGGTATCTCCCTCTATGTCAACTCCAACTGAATAACAGAGGTGACAAATGAGATGAGGAAAGGCTAGCCTTGCTAAGGTAGAGGACTTATCCGCCACCTTGTAGAGTTCTTGGGCTATGACCTCATGAACTTCCACTTCTTCTCTAATCATGATGCTATGGATCATGATAGCCCGGTCTATGGTAACTTCGGACCGGTTGCTAGTGGGAATGATTGAGCGTTGTATGAACTCTAACCATCCTCTAGCCACGGGCTTGAGGTCATGCCTTCTTAATTGAACCGGCTTGCCTCTTGAATCTTGCTTCCATTGTGCGCCCTCTTCACATATGATTATGAGGACTTGGTCCAACCTTTGATCAAAGTTGACCCTTCTTGTATAAGGATGCTCATCTCCTTGCATCATAGGCAAGTTGAACGCCACCCTCACACTCTCCGGACTAAAATCCAAGTATTTCCCCCGAACCATAGTGAGATAATTCTTTGGATTCGGGTTCACACTTTGGTCATGGTTCTTTGTGATCCATGCATTGGCATAGAACTCTTGAACCATCAAGATTCCGACTTGTTGAATGGGGTTGGTGAGTACTTCCCAACCTCTTCTTCGGATCTCATGGCGGATCTCCGGATATTCACCCTTTTTGAGTGAAAAGGGGACCTCGGGGATCACCTTCTTCAAGGCCACAACTTCATAGAAGTGGTCTTGATGCACCCTTGAGAGGAATCTATCCATCTCCCATGACTCGGAGGTGGAAGCTTTTGCCTTCCCTTTCCTCTTTCTAGAGGTTTCTCCGGCCTTGGATGCCATAATGGTTATGAAAAAGCAATGCTTTTACCACACCAAACTTAAAATGTTTGCTCGTCCTCGAGCAAAAGAAGAAAGAAGAGAGTAGAAGAAGAAGAAATGAGGAAGAGGGAGAAGGTGGTGTGTTCGGCCAAGAAGGGAAAGAATGGGTGTTTAGGTTGTGTGAAAATGAAGGGTTGAAGAAGGGTATATATAGGAGAGAGGGGGGTAATGGTTCGGCCATTATGGGGTGGGTTTGGGAGGGAAAGTGGTTTGAATTTGAAGGGTGAGGTTGGTGGGGATTTATGAAGGATGGATGTGAGTGGTGAAGAGAAAGATGGGATTTGATAGGTGAAGGGTTTTTGGGGAAGAGGTTTTGAGGTGATTGGTGAGTGGGGGAAGAAGAGAGAAAGTGGTGGTGGGGTCCTGTGGGGTCCACAGATCCTGTGGTGTCAAGGAAAAGTCATCCCTGCACCAAGTGGCATCAAAATTCACGTTTTGAGCCATTTCTGGCGTTAAACGCCGGGCTGATGCCCATTCCTGGCATTTAACGCCAGGTTGTTGCCCTTTACTGGCGTTTAACGCCAGTCTGGTGCCCCTTTCTGGCGTTAAACGCCCAGAATGGTGCCAGACTGGGCGTTAAACGCCCAACAGCTAGCATTACTGGCGTTTGAACGCCAGCTTCTTCTCCTCCAGGGTGTGCTGTTTTTCTTCCTGTTTTTCATTCTGTTTTTGCTTTTTTCATTGTTTTTGTGACTTCTTATGATCATCAACCTACAAAAAAATAAAATAAAATAACAAAAGAAAATAGTTAACTATAAAACATTGGGTTGCCTCCCAACAAGCGCTTCTTTAATGTCAGTAGCTTGACAGATGGCTCTCATGGAGCCTCACAAATGATCAGAGCAATGTTGGAACCTCCCAACACCAAACTTAGAGTTTGAATGTGGGGGTTCAACACCAAACTTAGAGTTTGGTTGTGGCCTCCCAACACCAAACTTAGAGTTTGACTGTGGGGGCTCTGTTTGTCTCTGATTTGAGAGAAGCTCTTCATGCTTCCTCTCCATGATGATAAAGGGATGTCCTTGGGCCTTAAACACCAAGGATTTTTTATTCACTTGAATGATCAACTCTCCTCTATCAACATCAATCACAGCCTTTGCTGTGGCTAGGAAGGGTCTGCCAAGGATGATGGATTCATCCATGCACTTCCCAGTCTCTAGGACTATGAAGTCAGTAGGGATGTAATGGTCTTCAACTTTTACCAGAACATCCTCTACAAGTCCATAGGCTTGTTTTCTTGAGTTGTCTGCCATCTCTAGTGAGATTTTTGCAGCTTGCACCTCAAAGATCCCTAATTTCTCCATTACAGAGAGGGGCATGAGGTTTACACTTGACCCTAAGTCACACAAGGCCTTCTTGAAGGTCATGGTGCCTATGGTACAAGGTATAGAAAACTTCCCAGGATCCTGCCTCTTTTGAGGCAGTTTCTGCCTAGACAAGTCATCCAGTTCTTTGGTGAGCAAAGGTGGTTCATCCTCCCAAGTCTCATTTCCAAATAACTTGTCATTTAGCTTCATGATTGCTCCAAGGTATTTAGCAACTTGCTCTTCAGTGACATACTCATCCTCTTCAGAGGAAGAATACTCATCAGAGCTCATGAATGGCAGAAGTAAGTCCAATGGAATCTCTATGGTCTCATTTTGAGCCTCAGATTCCCATTGTTCCTCATTGAGGAACTCAGAGGAGATTGGTGCACGCCCATTGGGGTCTTCCTCAGTGGCGTCCACCTCCTTTCTTTCCTCTCCATATTCGGCCATGTTTATGGCTTTGCACTCTCCTTTTGGATTTTCTTCTGTATTACTTGGGAGAGTACTAGGAGGGAGTTCAGTAATTTTCTTGCTCAGCTGACCCACTTGTCCTTCCAAATTCCTAATGGAAGACCTTGTTTCAGTCATGAAACTTTGAATGGTCTTTATTAGATCAGAGACCATTGTTGCTAAGTCAGAAGTACTCTGCTTAGAACTCTCTGTCTGTTGCTGAGAAGATGATGGAAAAGGCTTGCTATTGCTAAACCTGTTTCTTCCACCATTATTGTTGTTGAAACCTTGTTGAGGTCTCTCTTGATTCTTCCATGAGAAATTTGGGTGATTTCTCCATGAAGAATTATAGGTGTTTCCATAGGGTTCTCCTAGGTAATTCACCTCTTCCATTGAAGGATTCTCAGGATCATAAGCTTCTTCCTCAGATGAAGCTTCCTTAGTACTGCCAGGTGCATTTTGCATTCCAGACAGACTTTGAGAAATCAAATTGACTTGTTGAGTCAATATCTTGTTCTGAGCCAGTATGGCATTCAGAGTGTCAATCTCAAGAACTCCTTTCTTCTGACTAGTCCCATTGTTCACAGGATTCCTTTCAGAAGTGTACATGAATTGGTTGTTTGCAACCATTTCAATTAGCTCTTGAGCTTCTGTAGGCGTCTTCTTCAAATGAAGAGATCCTCCAGCAGAGCTATCTAGAGACATCTTGGATAGTTCAGAGAGACCATCATAGAAAATACCTATGATGCTCCATTCAGAAAGCATGTCTGATGGACATCTTCTGATTAATTGTTTGTATCTTTCCCAAGCTTCATAGAGGGATTCTCTATCCTTCTGTCTGAAGGTTTGGACTTCCACTCTAAGCTTACTCCATCTTTGTGGTGGAAAGAACTTTGCCAAGAAGGCATTGACTAGCTTTTCCCAAGAGTCCAGGCTTTCTTTAGGTTGAGAGTCCAACCATATTCTAGCTCTGTCTCTTACAGCAAAAGGGAATAGCATCAGTCTGTAGACCTCAGGGTTAACCCCATTAGTCTTGACTGTGTCACAGATTTGCAAGAATTCAGCTAAGAACTGATGAGGATCTTCCATTGGAAGTCCATGGAACTTGCAATTCTGTTGCATTAGAGAAACTAATTGAGGCTTAAGCTCAAAGTTGTTTGCTCCAATGGCAGGGATAGAGATGCTTCTCCCATAGAAATCAGGAGTAGGTGCAGTGAAGTCACCCAGCACCTTCCTTGCATTGTTGGCACTATTGTTGTTTTCGGCTGCCATGTCTTCTTCTTCTTTGAAGAATTCGGTCAGGTCCTCTAAAGAGAGTTGTGCTTTAGCTTCTCTTAGCTTTCTCTTCAAGGTCCTTTCAGGTTCAGGATCAGCTTCAACAAGAATGCCTTTGTCTCTGCTCCTGCTCATATGAAAGAGAAGAGAACAAGAGAAATGTGGAATCCTCTATGTCACAGTATAGAGATTCCTTGAAGTGTCAGAGGAAAAGAAAAATGGAAGAAAGAAGGTAGAAGAATTCGAACTTGATGAGATAGGGTTCAAATTGTGCATTAAGGAGGAGTAGTACTCCATAAATAGAAGGATGTGGGAAAGAGGGAAGAGGATTTTCGAAAATTAATTAGAAAGATGTTAAAAACATTTTAAAAATTGATTGATAATTTTCGAAAATTGAAAGTGGAAAAGAAATCAAGTGATTTTTGAAAAAGATTTTGAAATTAGAAATCAGAAAGATTTGATTGAAAAATATTTTGAAAAAGAGGAGGTTAAAAAGATTTGATTGAAAAGTTATGGTAAAAAAATTGTGATTGAGAAGATATGATTTGAAAACAATTTTAAAAGATGTGTTTTGAAAATAATTTTAAAATATTTGATTTGAAAATTAGTGACTTACCTAACAAGAAAAGATATGATTCAAACATAAAACTTTCCTTAACAGAAAAGGCAAAAAATGTTCAATCAAATCATTAATTGTTAGTAAGTATCTTTGAAAAAGGAAAGAAATTGATTTTGAAAACATTTGATTGAAAAGATATGATTTGAAAAAGATTTGATTTTGAAAAACTTTGAAAACTTGAAAAAAATTGATTTGAAAACAAAATCTTTCCCCTAGCACCATCCTGGCGTTAAACGCCCAGAATGGTATACATTCTGGCGTTTAACGCCCAAAATGCTACCTCTTTGGGCGTTAAACGCCCAACCAGGTACCCTGGCTGGCGTTTAAACGCCAGTCTGCCTTCTTCACTGGGCATTTTTGAATGCTCAGCTTTTTCTGTATAATTCCTCTGCAGCATGTTCTGAATCTTCAATTCTTTGTATCATTGACTTGAAAAGACACAAATTAAAAATATTTTTGGATTTTTAATAATCAAAATGCAATAAGAATCAAATAACAATGCATGCAAGACACCAAACTTAGCAGTTTGTATACTACTAACACTATATGAGACACATAAATACTCAAGCCAAAAGAATTCAAAGATCAGAGTAAGAAATCATCAAGAATTACTTGAAGACCCTTAAGACACATGAATGAATGCATGCTATTGACACCAAACTTAAGATGAGACACTAGACTTAGGCAAGAAATATCAAATATTTTTGGTTTTTATGATTTTTTTGATTTTTTTGTGTTTTTCGAAAATTAAGTGGAAAAAGATATCAAAATTCTTAATGAGAATTCCAGGAATCAGTGCAATGCTAGTCTAAGACTCCGGTCCAGGAATTAGACATGGCTTCACAGCCAGCCAAGCTTTCAAAGAAAGCTTCGGTCCAAAACACTAGACATGACCAAAGGTCAGCCAAGCCTTAGCAGATCACTGCTCCAAAAGCAAAATTGATGAAAATCAACAAGCTCTTGTGGTGATAAGTTGAAACCTCGGTCCAATCAGATTAGACATGGCTTCTCAGCCAGCCAGATTTCAACAAATCATCATGAAACTCTAGAATTCATCTTCAAGAATTTCGAAAAAAATAAATACCTAATCTAAGCAACAAGATGAACCGTCAGTTGTCCAAACTAGAACAATCCCAGGCATTGTTACCAAAAGCTTGCTCAAAACTTGAACAATCCCCGGCAACGGCGCCAAAAACTTGGTAGCGCGAAATTGTGAACAATACTTTTTCACAACTCTCATAATCCCTGGTCATGAACTCCAAGAACTTGGTAGTTCAATTCCATGGCATTACACAACTTCGCACAACTAACCAGCAAGTGCACTGGGTCGTCCAAGTAATACCTTACGTGAGTAAGGGTCGATCCCACGGAGATTGTTAGCATTGAAGCAAGCTATGGTCATCTTGTAAATCTTAGTCAGGCAAACTCAAATGTATATGATGATGAATGAAAATAACATAAAAGATAAAGATAGTGATACTTATGTATATCATTGGTGTAAGAGCTTCAGACAAGCGTATGAAGATGCCTTCCCTTCCGTCTCTTGGCTTTCCTACTGCCTTCATCCAATCCTTCTTACTCCTTTCCATGGCAAGCTCGTGTAGGGTTTCACCATTGTCAGTGGCTACCTCCCATTCTCGCAGTGAAAGCTAATGCTCACGCACTCTGTCACAGTGCGGCCAATCACCGGTTCGGTTCCCGCTCCTACTGGAATAGAATCCCTCTTTTGCGTCTGTCACTAATGCCCAGCAGGTTAGAGTTTGAAGCACGTCACAGTCATTCAATCATTGAATCCTACTCAGAATACCACAGACAAGGTTAGACCTTCCGGATTCTCTTGAATGCCGCCATCAGTTCTTGCCTATACCACGAAGACTCTGATCTCACGGAATGGCTGGCTCGTTTGTCAGGCGAGCACTCGGTTGTCAGGCGATCAACCATGCATCGTGTTATCAGGAATCCAAGAGATATTCACTAAGCCTCAGATGCTTGTAGAACAAGAATGGTTGTCAGTCACCTTGTTCATGGGTGAGAAGGATGATGGGCGTCAATCATCACCTTCATCAAGTTGAAGAACAAGTGATATCTTGGACAAAGAACAAGTGGAATTGAATGGAAGAACAATAGTAATTGCATTAATACTCGAGGTACAGCAGAGCTCCACACCTTAATCTATGGTGTGTAGAAACTCCACCGTTGAAAATACATAAGCATAAGGTCTAGGCATGGTCGAATGGCCAGCCTCCCAATGATCTAAGATAGCATAAAACGAAGATAGCTACCAAATTCCTCTATTACAATAGTAAAAGGTCCTACTTATAGATAACTAGTAGCCTAAGGTGTACAAAGATGAGTAAATGACATAAAAATCCACTTCCGGGCCCACTTGGTGTGTGCTTGGGCTGAGCAATGAAGCATTTTTCGTGTAGAGACTCTCCTTGGAGTTAAACGCCAGCTTTAGTGCCAGTTTGGGCGTTTAACTCCCAATTAGGTGCCAGTTCCGGCGTTTAACGCTGGAATTTCTTGAGGTGACTTTGAACGCCGGTTTGGGCCATCAAATCTTGGGCAAAGTATGGACTATTATATATTGCTGGAAAGCCCAGGATGTCTACTTTCCAACGCCGTTGAGAGCGCGCCAATTGGGCTTCTGTAGCTCCAGAAAATCTACTTCGAGTGCAGGGAGGTCAGAATCCAACAGCATCTGCAGTCCTTTTGAGTCTCTGGATCAGATTTTTGCTCAGGTCCCTCAATTTCAGCCAGAAAATACCTGAAATCACAAAAAAACACACAAACTCATAGTAAAGTCCAGAAAAGTGAATTTTAATTAAAAACTAATAAAAATATACTAAAAACTAACTAAAAGATACTAAAAACATACTAAAAACAATGCCAAAAAGCATACAAATTATCCGCTCATCACAAGTGCATCATCTGCTGCATATAAATTGTTTGGCAAAAATTATAAGTGAAGTTTGGTGCCTATATTGTAATGATTTATTGGACAATACTTAAGTCATAGAGTTCAATGCACCTTTTTAAATTGCACACTAGTTAAATCTCTGATTTTCATAAATGACCAATTAAGTTCCTTAACAATCCACATCTGCATTGTTAAGACGACAATTCACCCAAGGACAAACGTGGGTGCATGTTTTTTAGTTTAAGGGACTTAGTTGGTCATTTATGAAAGTTACAGACTTAATTAGTGTGCGTTTTGAATTTTGGAGACCAAATTAGATATTTACTCAAAAAATAAAACAATCTAAAATATTTGTAAGATGTACGATCCCTTGGCCCATATTGCAAATAATAAGGTCCTCGTAGATTTGGTTGCACTCATTACTAAATTAATTAATAAAGTATGTGATTAGAGGCTTGATTCTAGTGGCACATCATGTGTCTTTCAAATAGCTACATTCGAATTTGAATATCGCGGAAGCCATAACTGAAATTGGAACCCACTTATTGTGTGAATGTGTAGTGTGAGTGAATTGTGTACTAAGACAAAAAAATGTTTAATTAAATTTTTGTCCCTTTGAAACATAATTTTTTTATTTTAATTTTTACTAAAATAAAGTTTTGCAAAATTTTAACACATCAAAATAAAAAAATTATAGAAAAGAATTTAAACCAATTAATAACCAAATTACATTATACAAGTGATTATAAGATCCAAGTTAGAGTTTGTGCCAAAAAAGGATGAAGAAAGCAGAGAGAAACAGAGAACAGAAATGGAATTGTGAATTGTAAAAATGAATATACTCTACTTCAGTACTGTGTACTCAGCTAATATATATACAACACTTTGTGCAAACTTAATCAAACTATGACTAACTTACTCAGTAATACCCACTCAAAATTAATTGTAGATTTTTAAACACTCTAAGTTTGAATTTGAATCTATTGAACATAGCAACTGAGAGAGGTTTTGTAAATGTATCAGCAATTTGATCTGCTGCAGGAATATTGACAATATACAACTCTTTTCTATGGACTTTATCACGCAAGAAATGCAAGTCAATCTCTAGATGCTAGCACCGACTATGAAGAATTGGGTTCGCAGCAAGCAAACATGCATTCTGACTATCTGAATAGATAACGGGAGGGATCGACTGAGGGACTCGCAATTCTTGCAATAGTTGTTGTAACAAAATAAGCTCCTCTTGAGCAGTTGCAAGAGCTAGATGTTCTGCCTCTGTTAAGGATCTTGACACCTTTGACTACTTGCCACTCTTTCAAGATATCAAATTGCTTCCCATGAACACACAATACCCACTGATGGATCTGCAATCATCCAGATCTGCTCTCCAGTCTGCATCAGCAAAGGAACTTAAACGATAATCATCACACTTATGAAAAACTAAATCATGAATTACCGTTCCTTGAACATAATTCAAGATGCGTTTTACTACCTTCTAGTGATTCATTGACGGGAGAGTGTATGAACTGGGACACCTTGTTGACTGAATAGGATAATTCTAGATGTGTAATAGTAAAATACTGCAAAGCACGTACAATGGAGCGATAATGCCGGCAATCTTCATAAATAGAATCATTATTTGTTAGTTTGAGGGACGCAATCATGGGAGTGGGGCATAGATTTTGCCCTACACATCCCTGACTTCTTTAATAACTCACCAACATACTTGGTCTGAGTTAATAGAATTCTACCACTGTCTAAATAATTTGCCTCTAAGCTTACAAAATAGTTTAGCTTTTCCAAATCTTTTAATGGAAAAATTTGATTTAAATCTCTGATAAGAGCATCTATTTCTGAATTAGAGCTGCTAATTAAAATGATATCATCTACATAAGCCAGTAAATATAAAACAGATTCCTTAGTTCTTCTAATAAATAGAGAATGATCAGATTTTGTATTTTCAAAACCAAAACATTTTGAGGTGAGTGCAACAGTATTAAACCACACCCTAGGAGCCTATTTAAGGCCATAGATAGCTTTATGCAACTTACAAACCATGGTTAAATCAGATGATGCAAATTGGTCTAGTTGATGCATATAAACGTTTTCTTCAAGCATTCCATTAAGAGATTTTTTATCAAAATCAAATTGTCACATCTACCAGCCATTAGTAATAGCAAGGAAAATTATCATTCTCACATTCTGAGATCTTATAACTAGGCTATAAACTTCCTCAAAGTCTATACCTTCATGTTGAAGAAATCATTTTGCTACTAGGCGTGCCTTATAGCGCAAAATATCTCCGGTTGAATTTTTCTTTATTGCAAACACCCCCTTGTAAGGAACAACTATTAAATTGGGTGGAGGTTGTTGTAGAAACCATGTTTTGCATTGCATCAAAGCATTGTAATCAGTTTGCATTGCATTTTTCCAATGATCAAACTGCATAGCATACTTAGCATTTTTTTGTATGTTTCAGAAAGTTTGGATCAACTGTAGTTGTAGAGATATATGTTTTAGGTTTAGTAATACCATTTTTTGACCATGTAATCATTGGATGAGTATTTGTGGTTTGAAAGGTAGAGAGGGTGGATCAATTAACGGGAGGATAAACTTCAATTTCACTTATTAGAGTTGTGTGAGAGGGTTTCTGTTCTGATGCATGTAGAGGTACAGGAGTGTCATTGGTATGTTGTCAATATGAATAGATTGGGAATTGGGTGGGGTGAATATAGAAAAGGAGGTAAAGGGAATAATTTGTTCAGATTAGGAAGGAGAAAATGACTTGAAATTAATAGACGGGTTTGGCTTTTCTGTGTAGTGCTCATTATAAGGAAATAGTTTTTCCTCAAAAATCATATGTCTAGCAAAATATAGTTTGCCAGAGCTAGTTAGACACTTATATCCCTTGTGTTGACTATCATACCCAAGGAATAGGCACAATTCTGATATGTAGTCCATCTTCCTCTTGTTGTATGCTCTCAAATATGAATAGCAACCACACCCAAAAATTTTTAAACAATGATAATATAGTTTTTGATTGAAAATTACCTCAAATGGTGTCTTTGATTGTAACACAAGAATTAGTAGTCTATTGATGAGATGTACAATGATTGTGAATGCATCTTTCCAAAATTGAAATGATAAACCAGCTGTTGCAAGCATAGATGAGCCCATCTCTGTGATGTGTCTATATTTGTGTTCAACACTACCTTGTTGCTCATGTGTGTATGGACATGCCAACTTGTGAATAATACCTTGATTTTGAAGAAAAGATGTATGTAAAAGCTCGTGACAAGAACTCCAAGCCATGGTCAGTTTGAAGAGATTTTATTTTAAAACATGTTTGTACTTCCATTAAGTGTTTGATGTTTTAAAAATAAAGTAAAGCTTGGGATTTATTAGTTAAAAGAAGGTTTAATTACTCTGTTGGTCCTTATAGTTTTGCAAAATTTTTAATTAGGTTCCTATACTTTTTTTCTTCTAATTGAGTCCTTGCACCAAATTTTTTTTAGTTAGGTCCCTATAAAATTAAGCCAATTACTACCAAGAGAAACTTAATTAAAAAAATTGGTGCTGGGACCCAATTAAAAGAAAAAAAAGTATAGGGACCTAATTGAAAATTTCGCGAAACTATAGGGACCAACAGAGTAATTAAACCTTAAAAGAAAAATGCAAGTAAACTTAGATAAAGTATCAACAAAATGCACATAGTATTTGAAGCCATTTTCTAGAAGCTATTAGTGAAGGTCCCAAATATCTCCATATACTAGTTTTAAAGGGTGAGTGTAGGTATGTTCAGATAAGTAAAAGGGCTGTTTGTGCATTTTAGCAAGGGAACAAAACTCACAAACTATATGAGCATTTGGATTATAGTTAGATTTTATGTCACATTGTTTAAGAACATCAAGAACAAGTTTAATCCCACAATGTCCAAGTCTCTTATGCCATATTTCAAAATTAGTAGGTGAATACAAAATAGAATTAAAAGCAATAGGAGACGAAATAACAGAGGAAAAAGCATCACTATGATGAGCAATGTTAATATTTCTATGTAAGAATGGTCCATAGTACACATCAGAAGCATTGTTAGATCCAAAACTCAAAGAACTATCAATCTTGACATCAGAATTGAAATGATTTACAGACTTGGACTCAAATTTCTTTGTATTTATAGAAGATTCATGGGTGCTTCTGGACACAGCATCTAAATTTGGAAGCAAACAAAGGTTATTATGACAAGAATTAGATTTAAAATTAACAACAGAGGGCATAGGAGAATTATTCAAACTAAGTATTATAACAACTAAATCTCAAAGCTTATGGATTCCTCCCTCAATATAGTTGGTGCATGAAGAAGATTAGTCAATTTATAATACATATTATGAGAACAATCATATAATAAAAAAGAATTGATAGTAGGGATATGGATACATTGACCATTACCCACAAAGAGGTTTGGACCCTGAGTATTATCACTGGAATTCAAGAGATTTGTGTGATCATTGGTGACATCCTGACTGGCACCGAAATCGGGGTACCATGATGATCCTACGATAAATGATAGTGTTGTGTAATAGGTGCGAGGTTGATGGAAACTAGGTGGTGATGGTGGTGGGGCTAAATTGCCATAAGGAATCGGGGTGGCATTTTCAGTTTAGGAAGGATTATTTTGGAAGCTTTGATCAAAGTGGAAGTAGCATTTTTACACAACATGACCGAGATAGCCACAGAGTTGGCATTGAGGGTGAGGAGAGGCAAATTTTCCTCCTCTCCAAATCTGTAACCTCTCCCACAACGAGCAAAAGTGCCTCTGCCATCATTGTTAAAGAACATAAAGGATTGAGTTAAGTTGGTCATAGATATACCTGATTCTGGTCACTTGAAGCGATCTAGCATATCTTCATATACTTTCAAGAATGATTTTGCCTCAACTATAGTAAAGGAAGATAGTCTCGACATTACAGACAAAATATAGCCAGAATATTCCTTTAGAAGCCCATCAAAAATAATTTGGATATGATCATCATCTGGAACTTGATATCCAATGAAAAAAGGGCATCAACAACCTTTTGAATATTCGCAAGATATTCCTTTACTGAACCAGTTTTTCTCACAGATCTTAATTGCGACTTTAAACTTTGAATTCTGGTCTTGGATGTAGTGGTGAAGTAAGATTGGATAATGATCCATGCCTCATGAAATTGAGTGCATCGATTAACCTTATTCTTGAACAAATTGGAGATGAAGGCAAGGAGCCAAGTAAGAAGCGCAAAATCCTTCTTCTTTCATTCTTCAAAAATCTGAGATTCAATGTTTGCTGCTTTTTCAGCATTGATGCTGAATCATGGAGGCATTTTGGATCTATTGAGATGATCTTGCATCTCAAGAATCTCTATTGTGAGAAGAACTTGTTGAGACCAGATAGAGAAATTACTTTGTTCCAATTTATCAATTAGTGATATTAATGAAGCTTTGGTTGAGTTGTCAGCAAGAATTGACGACATTGTTGAATAAATTACCGAAGAAATTTTTGTGCATGCTATAAAAAAAAAGAAGGGAGAAAAGATGATGAAAGCAAGAACAAAAAAAAAGATGGAGAGGAATTTAGGCTCTTGATACCATGTTAGGGTTCGGCCAAGAAGCATGAAGAAAGCAAAGAGAGAAACAGAGAAGAGAAATGGAATTGTGAATTGCAAAAATGAATGTACTCTACTTCAGTAATGTGTACTCAATTAATATATATACAACACCTTTTCCACGCTTAATCAAACTATGACTAACTCACTAACAGTCCAACCTAAATTTTCTTGTAAGGAAGGATTAGTCTAAGTTGATTTGAGATTTGTTCTTTCAATGAGGCCACTTGAATTAGAAAAGTAAATGAATAATAAAAAATACTAAAATGAGCGATCTTTTTAAGGTTACAAGAATTCAAAATATTAGTTTAGACAAATTATGAAATACTTAGTTATGTATAGATTGTATTTCTTACATTTTGAACCCAAAATCTAATTCTAATCCTTTATCTAGTCAACTTATGGTAGAGAACAAAAACAGAAAGGAGAATATAGAAGAGAATCATGATGAGCTAGCCTCCATTGAGTATGAAACAATGACATGAAAAGGGAATGAAGAGTAGGAGTGTACATAAGTCAGGTAAAATCGGGTTTGTCCTAAATCAGACCTAACCTTAAAAATATGTACCAGCCTTTTTTTAGACCTTAACTCAACTATAGTTCTGATGAAACCTAACACTTTCGAGCCATAACTATACTAGTAAAAATCGGGTCTTTGATTATAATTTGTTAAAGAAGATAAAATCTTATTCGCTAGTTGTTACAAAGAAATTGGTTGCCAGTGCTGAACATGAATCTCTCAATGAATTCCAATTACATATATCTTGAATTCCTTTCCTAGTTTTATAATTTTCATTAAAAACAACAGAATCATTTTATAATTAATATTACATAATATTGGTTAGAAAAAAAACAATTTTAAGACAAGCCACATTACCTTAAAAGCTAGAATATGAGAATTTTCAAATCTCCAACAATAATTATTTCATAATATGGTAAGTTCACTTAAAAAATATATAGCAAGTAGTAACCAAACTCGAGAATTAAAGCATAATCATCCATTATTACTAATAACATAAAATATTTAAGTCATATACAAATAACACAAAATATTATGTATTAGTCTAAAGTCTTATACTTCCTAAACACAAATCATTAACTTGTTGTCTTATATTAACTAATAATACAAAATATTAATGTCAGAAATAAATAAAATACTTAAAT
Organism: Arachis stenosperma; assembly: GCF_014773155.1. Taxonomy (NCBI): domain Eukaryota; kingdom Viridiplantae; phylum Streptophyta; class Magnoliopsida; order Fabales; family Fabaceae; genus Arachis; species Arachis stenosperma. The sequence continues at coordinate 123,855,991 of NC_080382.1, forward strand.
TCCATAGAAGTGTAGTCAACTCCTATCAATTGATTCATAAGTTGTTATCAATATTATGAACTTACTCCTTGTGGTATGAATGCATTATTCAAAAAACTTACAAAACATATAAAATTACTAATTTTACATAAAAATGATTATTACTAGAATAAATTAATTCATAAATAATAAAGATATCATAAGTGTACCATCAACAATCTTTTTCTTGTTATTAAAATGATCAAACTCTTGATCTCTAATTCCATGTTTAAATTGGTACAACCAACTTTAAGTGCATATCAAAGCTTCTTTCATTTTTTGTGAAAATAATCTCTTGAGACCGTCACCCTAGATAATACTGCATATCAGCATAGCTTAACTCAAATCAATTTATCATTTTACAAAACTCAATCCTCCCTAATAATTAAACAATATTTTATCGAGTACAGTAAACTTAGTTGCCAACTTTTTACAATCTTCCAAGCTATAACCCGTAAAGCTTTTCCAGCTTCCCCTTCTTCATCAATTTTGGACATATGGGCTTGAAATGTCAATTTTTTCTATACTTTTGTAAATATCTACTTATAAGCATTTCAAGTGCTTATTTAGAAAATTTGTGCAATGTTTAGTAGGATAACAACTATACTTTTTTCTAGCAATGATTATATTTAGCCTTGTGTTATTCCTTAGTTTAATCAATAGAAGTTTAGTAAAATATGTCGAAACATAAAATTTACAAATAGCTTCTTGATCCTTATTGCCAGCATTCTTGTTTTCTTCATCAACTTGTGGTGCAACAAGAGCTGTGGCAGCATTAATAACAGAAGTAGCAATATTGTCAGGTTCTACATCCATCGTTTTATTTTCATTGTTGATATGTGGAAGAATATAATTAAGTTTTCCTTCTCCCCCATTAGTATCTAATCAAACAAAAATGAGAAACTAGACCAATTCAGCAACAAATAAATCAACCATGGTACTGCTAATATCACCCAAATTAGAACAAAATAATCAAAACAGATCAACCTTATAATCAGAACAATAAAAATTAACATACAATTAAAACAAAAAAGCATTAACACATATATAATCAGAACAAAATTTAACATTAGAAAAGATTAAGAATTAAAAGTTCAAAACAAATTAAGCAATAACATATTTTATTTAGAATAAATTAACATATAATCAGAACAAATTATAATTGGACCTTAATTAAGAAAAACATCAAAACAAATTATAATTGGAACCTAAGCTTAAACCTTAATTAAAATGTTAAAAAAAATATTAGTTTACCTAAAATGAGCTTGAGAACAAAGGAAGGTGGCGGTGACTAACTTTTGCAAGAGTAGTGTGACTTGAGCAATGGTGGTAGTGTGACTGAGCTTTGCATGGAGCTGCTGGTGGTGGCGGGACTAACTTTTGCAGGACTATTGGTGGTAGTGTTAATGAGCTTCACCATTGAGGTTCGCAACAGCATGGGAGATGTTTGAGTAGTTGATATTTCATGAATCAATACAATATATATTACCATATTTCGGTGTAACAATAATCCTCTTAACAATACATTCACTTAGCATCATTTACTGCATCAATTGAATCTTGTATTTTCATGAAATAGTCACAATTTCAATTCATGTTTGATGATCCATTACATGCAGAGATATTCCATGAAATCACTTGTTTATTAACTAAAAATTGTATGAAACTAAACTATAAACTAACTAAATTAGCTAAGATACACATGCATCAGTAGTGCAGCAGGGCAGAGAAAACAAAGTTTAGCAAAGCAGTGCTAGTGTAGAATAGAAGAAAGCAACACTGGTGCAGAGAGGTTAGTGATGATGGATATCTAGGTGAGGTGGTGTGACTAAGAAAGGGTTGAGAGTGAGAGGTCAGAAGCATGTCCTAATTTCAATTAAGAAAGAGGTAGTGCAGTACTGCGGTGTGCCGTGTGCTGTCAATGTGCGACATATATGTTTTATTTACATACTCTTTCACTGGGTTAGGTTAGGTGACTCGAGCTCTGGCCCAACCCGGTTGAGTGGTTTTTCGAGTCACGTTTTTTTTTCTGGGTTTGACTTGGAACACTACAAAACCGAGCCAAAATTCACCAAAGCACTTCAGGCCCGAACTGGATCTTTGAGCCAAACTTAGTTGTGTATTCCCTTAGTTAATTAAACTTGATGAACAGATGGCACTGATCTGCAATTCTAGGAGTCGCGGACAAATATAAAATACAAAGAAGATTAGTAGGAGGCTAGAGGATTACGCTTGGTGTAGCAAATTGTGGTAACCAATTTTTTTCTCTGACACATTTTGTTGTTCTCTTTGTCTTTTATATTCTCTCTTATTTCTTGAATCTTATTTTCCTCATTCAAGTATTCTCATGCATGTGAAGATGTACTGCTTTTTTTTTCTATCTCAAACTCTATGTTAGCTCATAATTTGTTGCTTGTTCTAGATTTTTTTTGCTATTGTTATATTCTACGTTTTGGTTCATCGTGTACTTTTTGTTTGGTTCTCCTATTTTCATTTTATATACTTCTTTTAATAAAATTATACTCGCGAGTTATTATCCTTCTATTTGATGTTTTCATTTGCCATCGCGGTAGCTTACACAAGGTTGAAGGGGATCGAGTCAATAAAGGAAGAGAATAGAAATGAAAAAGCTTGTGCTCTGAGGTGAGAAGCTAAAATTTGATGCTATCCAAATCTTCGGAGCTAAGATTATCAACGAACAAAATCATAGCCACTCTCCTTCAAATGAGTTCCTGCATGGATCGATCTTAAGTTATGATCGCACTGTGCAACATCAAAAGATGATTTTTGATTTATGAAAATTTGATGGCAGTGATGCTTTAGACTTATAATTAAAATTATTTTTTAAATTTTATTTTAATAACAAAATTATTTTATTAATTTAATTTCATAGTTGATAATAAAAAATGTTTTATTAAATTTAATTTAATATTAACTATAAATAATAAATAAAATCTATACTTATCATTTTACTCTATTAAAAAAAATCTAAATGTCACATTTTTTACTTTACTTATAACTATCGCCCTATTCTCTTCTCTTTACCTTTTCACATTCAAACCCTAATCTTTCGAATTCACTCTCAACCCACTTTCTTCTCTTATTTGGTCACTCTACTATCCTCTTTGCGCTCTCTTCATTTTTACTCTCTCATCCTACACTTTTACCCTACTTTCTATGAGGCTTTGATCATTTTCTTCCTTTTTCTAATTTTTCAAAATTCGAATTCCAATCAAATAATATTATCAAGGATTCAAGGTATCTGTTTTATTTTTTATTTTCATTATTATTTTATTTATAATTTTGTTGTTTATTTTTCTACTTTTTCTTATATTATGAATTTCTAGTAATATAAATTTATGCAATTATGTTCGTTTGCTAGATTGATATAATATGTTGTATGCATTATGTTTTTTTTTTTTGGCAATATTACAAAACTCACAATTTCCCAAAGTAAGGATGTGAGATTAGTTCCAAACAACAATACCATAAAACAATGTAAAACATAAACCACTAAACTAGAAAAACACAACCATCACCTAAATCATATGGATCAACTTCTATCACATCTAATTCAAACACATAATACAACATATATTTAATCATTTAAAACATATAATTAAGTCATCTAATGCTTCTGGGCTTGCTTATGTTCTTTGTCCTTCACCCACCAAGTTACATCTTAGACCACTTCATATTTCATCTTTTCAATACTAATCTCTTCTTTTATAAAACTTTTATTATTTTGATCCCTCTAAGAATACCATATTTCAGTGAAGAATAATGTCATCCACACTTCTTTTCTTCCTTTACCATTATTCATCAGTGTCTCTATTTACAATTCAAAACACTCTTTTGAGTTATCCGACTACAACCAACTTAACTTTTATTGATCTAAAATAGACTCATACCATCCTAGTCTCTTCACATGTAAAAAATAAATAATGCACCGACTCTAAATTAAGATATTAGTTTACATATTTTCATTCTGCTATAGGAATAATATCCAACCCATTCAATCTCTCTCTAGTGTTCAATCTCTTAAACACCACAAACCACACCAGAAGTTCTACATGGGCAATATCTAAACTCTTTCGTAACTTTTTAGTAAAATTATATATATTTGTTTCAACACCTAACTCCATGTTCTTATACACAACTTGTAAAAAAGATTACAGAGTGATAACCATTTTTATCGTGTTCCCAAAGAGAATATTCACATCTTATTTACTAGTTTCAAAAGTATTTTTGCTAGTTCTTCCCCCTCCTACTCTCTTAGAGGACACCTCTATTGCACACTCCATCTCCAAGAGTACTTGTCCTACACCCCACACTCATTAACAGTATATTCTCTATCCAAGGCTACCCTATATAATTTTGTAAAGAGGAGTGCCAGGGGGTAGCACTTTTGTTAAATTCTAGCCAACACTTAACCATCAAAAGGAAATTGAATGATTCTACGCCATTAAATACAATCTCACACCATTAAAAATACATTGATAGTTAATTGATGGCTAAAAACCATAAAATCTGCTGGCCTCCTAGACTTTCTCTTTTGTAAATTTTTGTTGAACTTTCCAACTTTGACCCAGAAATCTTGCTAAAATTATCTTTGTATCATCACCCACCTGAATTTGTAGCCTTCCTTATAAATTATTACCAATTTAGTTTCTTTTTCATCTAGACCACCTATATCAACCCACACTCCACCGTTTTTTCAAATCTTTTGAGACTCCAATGCCAAATTGCCATTTAAATTATTACAGGAGCATATGATCTTATTATATAGTGAGAATTTTTCCTTATTAAATCTCCATTACCACTTTAGCAATAATAAATACTTTTCATTGTTACATCACCTAATGCCAAACTACCATAATTTTTTATTTCTGAATCACTACTCACTTAACAGAAGCCATCCCTCTCATAAGATTTACTCCAAAAGAATCTCGATTACAATGCCACTAACTTTATTGTAACACCCTACCACACAAAGTTTTAAACAGAGGTGGTGAAGTATTATGACCTCTAAAATAAAATATACATATATAGTAATATTTGAAAATTATTAATAAGAAGGAGCCTTGAAAGGAGGTTTAAACAAAATCGTGAAAAGAAAAAGTGCAACCTCACTTACGAAAACTAGAATTAGATGGAAAACAAAGAAATCGATACATAAGAGTGGAAAAACAAAAGATACAGAATATCAAGCTCCGAGCTCGACTTATAAAGTCAAGGGCGGCCGGAGAATATCATATACAGATATATATATATATATATATATATATATATATATATATATATATATCCCAAATATTCTAAAATACAAAAAACCAAACTCCTATTTCTCCAAAATAGCCTCTATGAGGATTAAACACACACACACAGAGAGACATATAGGAGAGTCTATAAACATAAATACATAACCAACAGTCCAAAATATAACATCCTAACTTCGCTTGCCATAGGAGCATCCAGACGCTCACAGAGGTACATCTTGACCTGCATCTGAAAACAACAATATATGTATGGAATGAGAATCGTAGGTTCTCAGTATGGTAAAGGTGCCAACGTACATAATATATAAGGTCTCGGAAAAGTTAGAGGCAATCCTAGAATTCTGACACTCAGATTCAAAACTTAAGGAATAAACTAAACCAGAATTTAGGTAAACTGTCTAAGGTTCTCAAGTTCCGAATCTAATCCTAACTCAACACTTTAATTTTACCTCCTCCAATCCTCCGAAACACCGGTGGAACTACATTCGTCCCACCTCTGCTATACGAGGGGTCTCTCAGTTGCACAGACATACAATTCAAGCAAAAAAAACACAGATAGAATGCAGTTACAGCAGGTAGAACATATAGCAAATAAATATAGATATTCAAATAGGCAAACCCAAGTAATGCAAACTCAAACAAGACACACAAATGCATATGATGTATGCCTTTTTTACTGACCGTGAGCTCACGTATCGATTACTTGTCAGAACCCGACACACCCAGTAGCTGATTCGGATATCGTTTCTCTGACATGCCTCTACACTCTTAAGATATAGTACCCGTCACACTCTCGGAATATAGTGCCTGATACATTCATGGGATATAATGTCCGTCGCATTTTCTGGGAGAAAGTGTTCCCACACTCTTGGGATATAATGCCAGCCATACTCATTAGGGATGTCAATGGGGCGGGGCGGGGGCGGGGGATGCCTCCCTGCTCCCCGTCCCCGCCCCCAGAATTAATTCCCATCCCCGCCCCGATCCCCGTCGTGGGGGGATAATTATCCCCATCCCCATTCCCCACGTTCCCCGTATTCCCCGCGGGGCCCCATTCCCCATCCCCTTATGTTTAATATTCATATAAAAATTATAATAAAAAATATCAAAAAAATAAAAAAACTAGAAAATACTATTACAAATACACAAACATATCTTATCCAAGATTATAAGTCCACAAATACAACATAGTAAATTATAGTCCATAAAATAAAATCTTAAAATACAATTTCCATTCTAAAAAAAATAATAAGATATAGTCTTTAACATCAAGTAGAAACTGGAGAGAGTTCGGGCTGTGGGAGAGAACAACGTATGGTGCTGTGGGAGTTTTGAAGTTTGAACAAAGTAGAGATGGAAGAGAGTTGGGACTGGGAATAGAGAGTAGATGGCGCAGCAAACAACATAGTGAGTAGGGAAGACTGAATAATAGGGTTAGGGTTTTTTAATTGGTGAAATTACTAAAAAACTCTTATATTATAAATAAAGTAAGGTTATTTAAGAAATTTTAAATATTCGGGGAATTGTCGGGGATGGGGCGGGGATCCCCGTTCGGGTCCCCACGCCTGTCTCGGGGGAATTTTGCTCCCCATCCCCATCCCCACGGGGAAAATTCCCCACCATTGGGGCCCCATTCGGGGCGGTCCCCGCGGGGATCCCCGCCTGCTGGGGATTTTTGACACCCCTAATACTCATGGGATATAGTTCCTGACACACTTCCCATGTTAAAATACTCCCACACTCTTGGGATATAGTGCCCATCACATTCTTAGGATATAGTGTCCTATACACTCATAGAATATAGTGTCCGACACACCTTACAAACATAGAGAAAACATAAACATACTCATCCTCAATCATGTCCTATTTATCATATTCATTCAATATTAATCAATCATCATCAAGTTAGCCTTCATTCATAATAGTCTCAATATTCCGCACTTCCTCAATCAACCAACCCTTCATTATTTCAGTTAACACGTCACAAAACTCTTCCAAATGTCTTCTCCTTCGTATTTAACGAACTCATCCTCATTCTAAGGCTTAAAAACTTACTAACGGACCTTAAACAAGTGTAAGCGAGGTTCAAAAAGATAGAGCATTGACTTAACATTCAAAAGTCTCATTAACAGAAGCCATCCCTCTCATAAGCTTTACTCCAAAAGAATCTCGATTACAATGCCACTAACTTTGTTGTAACACCCTACCACACAAAGTTTTAAACAGAGGTGGTGAAGTATTATGACCTCTAAAATAAGATATACATATATAGTAATAATTGAAAAGTATTAATAACGAGGAGCCTTGAAAGGAGGTTTAAACAAAATCGTGAAAAGAAAAAGTGCAACCTCACTTACGAAAACTAGAATTAGATGGAAAACTAAGAAATAGATACATAAGAGTGGAAAAATAAAAGATACAGAATATCAAGCTCCGAGCTCGACTTATGAAGTCAAGGTCGGCCGAAAAATATCATATACAGACATATATATATATATATATATATATATATATATATATATATATATATAACCCAAATATTCCAAAATACAAATAACCAAACTCCTATTTCTCCAAAATAGCCTCTAGGAGGATTAAACACACACACACACACACAGACATATAGGAGAGTCTATAAACATAAATACATAACCAACAGTCCAAAATATAACATCCTAACTTCGCTTGCCATAGGAGCATCTAAACGCTCACCGAGGTACATCTTGACCTGCATTTGAAAACAATAATATATGTATGGAATGAGAACCGTAGGTTCTCAGTATGGTAAAGGTGCCAACGTACATAATATATAAGGTCTCGGGAAAGTTAGAGGCAATCCTAGAATTCTGACACTCAGATTTAAAACTTAAGGAATAAACTAAACCAGAATTTAGGTAAACTGTCTAAGGTTCTCAAGTTCTGAATCTAATCCTTACTCAACACTTCAATTTTACCTCCTTCAATCCTCCGAAACACCGGTGGAATTACTTTCGTCCCACCTCTGCTATACGAGGGGTCTCTCAGTTGCACAGACATACAATTCAAGTAAGGAAAACACAGATATAATGCAGTTACAGCAGATAGAACATATAGCAACTAAATATAGATATTCAAATAGGCAAACCTAAGTAATGCAAACTCAAACAAGACACACAAATACATATGATGTATGCCTTTTTTTTACTGGCCGTGAGCTCACGTGTCTATTACTTGCCAGAATCTGACACACCCGGTAGCTAATTCGGATATCGTTTCTTTGACATGCCTCTACACTCTTAAGATATAGTACCCGTCACACTCTTGGAATATAGTGTCCGTTGCATTTTTCGGGATAAAGTGTTTCCATACTCTTGGGATATAATGCCGGCCATACTCATGGGATATAGTCCCTGACACACTTTCCAGGGTAAAATACTCCCACACTCTTGGGATATAGTGCCCATCACACTTATAGAATATAGTGTCCGACACACCTTACAAATAAAGAGAAAACATAAACATACTCATCCTCAATCATGTCCCATTTATCATATTCATTCAATATTAATCAATCATCATCAAGTTAGCCTTCATTCATAATAGTCTCAATATTCCGCACTTCCTCAATCAACCAACCCTTCATTATTTCAGTTAACACTTCACAAAACTCTTCCAAATGTCTTATCCTTCGTATTTAACGAACTCATCCTCATTCTAAGGCTTAAAAACTTACTAACGGACCTTAAACAAGTATAAGCGAGGTTCAAAAAGATAGAGCATTGACTTAACATTCAAAAATCTCATTTTTGGCTAAAACAGGGGGCTCGCGTATGCGAGACTGTGTTCGCATACGCGAGATTGCAAAACAATGGGGAGTGATTGCATCGCGTATATTGCTGGTGCACGAAATTGTTATCACAAGGCATGGCTTCAAGAACTTAGTGCACAATACCATGATTCACACATCTCTTCACAACTTCGCACAGCTGACCAGCAAGTGCACTGGGTCGTCCAAGTAATACCTTACGTGAGTAAGGGTCGATCACACGGAGATTGTCGGCTTGAAGCAAGCTATGGTCATCTTGTAAATCTCAGTCAGGCGGATTCAGATGGTTATAGAGTTTTGATAATTAAAAGATAAATAAACATAAAATAAAGATAGAGATACTTATGTAATTCATTGGTGGGAATTTCAGATAAGCGTATGGAGATGCGTTCTTCTTTTTGAATCTCTACTTTTCTACTGTCTTCATTCAATCATTCATACTCCTTTCCATGGCAAGCTGTATGTTGGGGATCATCGTTATTAATGGCTACCTCCCGTCCTCTCAGTAAAAATAGTTCTCTACGATTTCTGTACGGCTAATCAACTGTCGGATTTCTCGTCTCGGATGAAAAATATCAGGCACAGCTACCGCATGCTAATCATTCGATTAGTTTATTTCAATAAAAAATTCTTAGGATTCAATAGAAAAATCTTAATAGCTAATCTTAGAGATTGATCTAAGATTTTAATTTATGATCTAATTGATAAAGATAAAATTAGATAAGCTTATTTGAAAAAAGAGTTATCAACTAAAAATTTTCTGCAAACATATATCATGAAATTTCTATTTAAAAATTTAATGTTGATTGATTTGATATATTTTGAATTTATATTTAATTTATATGTGATGAAAAATATATTGAGAATTGCTAATAAATTGTCTCAACCATCATAAAGAAGTGAGCAATAAATTATAAATGTCATGACGTTGATTAAAGTGGCCAAGTAATAATTACAAAGTATAAATGATAGTTGACATCATGGACAAAACTATGTGTTGGTAAAACAGCGGTGGCCGCCCCCAAAATTGTAATTAATTATGAAAATTTGGAGTTAATATTCAGTTCCTGAATTTTGTATATGAACTTTAATTTGGTTTTTAAAATTTTAATTATTTTTATATAATTTTTAAATTTTATAAATATACTTCACATTAGTTTTTAGGATAATTTTAGTACAAAAATATTAATAAAGCGATATATACAGTCAGATATTATGTTAAAATCGGTAAAAATATAGTTTTAATTTTGACATTTAAATAATTTAAATACGATGTCGTATCACTTGTTTTGTTAGATAATTAAAGTTTTAATAAACACTACTTAAATATTATTTTTAAATTATTTGAGTGTTAAAATTAAAACGACATTATTTTATAGAGTCTAGTGTGACATTCAACTATTTACAATAATATTCTGTTATTGTTTGTATGTTAAAAAATGTTTTAAAAATTAACATAAATTATATTCGTAAAGTTTAAAAACTAAATAGAGATAATTAAATTTTTAAAAATTAAATTAAGGCTCATATATAAATTTAAAGACAAAATTAAATATTACTTTTGAGAATTTGGTTATTCTTTTAAACTGTTGCCTCGTTACCAAATTTTTAATTCATTAATAAATATATAGACATTTTTAATTAAAGGTATTGAAAATAAAGGGGTTGGAGGTTAATTACTCCAAAAAAAAAAAAAATCCTAAACTGCTTCTCTTTTCAAATTTTATTGGTTAGTTTTTAATTTGAATGAGACTCTTATTTATTTTTAAAATAAAAATTAAGTTAGTTTATAAGTAAAAAATATTTTAAACACAAGTTTTTTTTATTATTATATTTTTTTAATTTGCCATATATCAGTGTATATTATACAAAGGTTATATCATATACAAAAGTTTTTTAACAACACATTTTGAAAAAAATTAAAATAATTTAATTACTCAAATATACTTTCTAATAGTTTTTTCTCATCCTCTAATTGATGACTATTATTTTTCCTTCGCATAAGATTTGACCACCTTCAAATATGGCCTAACTTTGTCCTGGTTGACCTCTTTTGCTCAATGAAATTTTATTATTTTCTGATAGTCACTAGAATATTTATGTTTTAAATACAGATAATATATTTATAATACAAAGAAGATTAAGATACAAAATTCAAAAAATCTCAAACTTGTACCATTTTTAAATTAAGTTATTTTATCAAGTGGTTGTTAAATAACTTTAAGAATTTAATAATTATTTTACAAAAATAAATACTAAGTTACTTTTTTCATAATTTGTTTAAATCCAAATAATTTATTTTCTGCATTTGATAAAAAAATTGATTTATTTAGTTGAATTTTATCCATGTGAATTTTTTTTCTCACTTTTGATATCTGATAGTCAAATTAAGAATTTTGTATTATATATGTATTTTAATAATTAACTCTAAATCATAAAAGAAATTAATAAAATATCTCAATAATTTGTTGAAATAATAAAGCATATTATTTATTTATGAGTGTTTCTCCTATTAAAATTAGTTTTGATGAGAAAAAGTTAATTTCGTAATCAAATGCAAAATGTGTGGTTGAATAATGTTTGGTGACATACATATAAAAAAAGAGAATTTTTTTTTAACATGAGAAGAATTGTAAAATATTAAAGTAAGTAGTTAATTACTATTAAATTTATAATTTGTATCATATGTGAGTTTTACTATCTTAGTTTAAGGGTAATCTTCACTTTTTTACTTGATTAATTTTCTCATTTTAGAAGAAGAACGAGAAATATCTAATATTGATAATAAACAATTTTTTGATATTTTAAAAATTAGAAATAAAAAGTAGATAAATATCTCTAAGATTGGAACATATAAAGAAAGTTGATTAATGTGTTTTTTTTTTATTTTTAACAATTAATATGTATTTAATTTCATGATTTAAGATTAATATATTTTTGATAGAAAGATGAATATCTAAATTCTAAAGTGTTTTTCAAGTGCGATATTTTCAAATAAAATATTTAAAAAAGTTTATTCATATGCTACATGCTTGTACAATTAATTTTATTATCTAAAAATATATAAAAAATAAATTTTTTAACAATTTTCTACGAATATTGGAGTAACTAAAAGATTAATATAATATAATAGGGTAAACTAATAAAAATGTACTTGAATTATTTTGTTATTAACAAAAATATTTTTAAAATTTATTATTAATAAAAATATCTTTAAATTATTTAAAAATATAATAAAAATACACTTTTATAAACTGAAATATTTTATATTAATAAAAAAAGAATAATGTGTCAATTAGAGAATATCAGAATTTCATTTATTATATAAAATATTCTGTTAGTCAGTCACATTTTTTTTATTAAAAGAGCATGTCTTTGACAATGACTGAATATTTGCATATTTTTAAATTATTTACGAATATTTTTACTAATAATAAAATTCAAAATATTTTTATCAGTGATAAAATAATTCTAATGCATTTTTGTTGTTTTAGGCTAAATGTAATGTAATAAGTAATAACAAAAACAATAACAATAATAAATATTGAATCATTTTGTCTTATTATTTCCGAATCCTATATTTCAATTTTCAAACACGCGTTACCATTCGTGTGTGCTTACGAGGAGGGAAATCAAAGTCCGAAGCGGGAATCCAAAAGGCAACCAAAAGAAAAATAACCAAAAGAAAAAAAAAAAACAAATAAAATTAATTTGAAAAAGAATTTCAAGAGTCCACAGTCCACTCTAGTTCTCGGACAGTGGAGCCTATTATTAAAAACACGGGACGAAACATTGCGTCTTCTCGTTTTCTCGTTTTCTCTCTCCCTTGACAACACTCTCTCTGCATTCTCTCTTTCCTTCTCCCCAAACCCTAGGAGCTTCTAATCCAAGCTACACTTCGAGGTTTTTCGCTCATTTCGTAAAATCATCAATGGTTTCGGTGTTTATCTTCTCGATCACTGCTCTGAGTTTCTTGCATTTCGGTATTGATTTTAGTTTTTCTCGTTTTCATTTCTGTCTTGCAGATTTGCATGCTTGCAGGTTGAAGGTGCAGTTGCGCTTATTCAGAACTCAATCGTGCTCGGCGGCGTTGATTCTCAATATTCGATGGTTCCGAAGACGGAAAAGAGCTCTGATTTCGAAATGCCGGCGAGGAACAGTGACAAAACGGGAGAGAAGAAGAACGTGGCGAAGGACATGTCGGTGCAGCGCAGAGCCAGTGCGAGAATCCAAGCGGCGAAGCAGAAGGCCGAGGAGGAGCTTCATGCTCGCCGTGGAGCGGTGGTAGTAGAAGAAGAGAAAGAAAAAGAGGAGAAACGTGTGAAAGTGGCGAAGAAGTGGAGCAAGAAGCGCGTGAGGAATGGGGAGTACTTGGGAGAGGGAGAGGTTGTTGTTGGCGTTGCTTCCCCAAAAAAGGGGAACAATGGCAGCGGAAACGAGGAGGGTGTTGGCGAGGGAGAGGGAGGTGTTGCTTCTTCCTTGGCGAAGAAGCCGAAGAGGCGCCCGTTTATGCAGGATCAAAATGGAGTAGGGGATTCTGAGAATGCTGTGGCTAATTCTGCTGAAAATAAAGGAGCTGCCTTAAGGGTGAAGGAGACTATTAGGGTCTACAACAAGCATTACCTTCATTTTGTTCAGGTTAGTTCTATTGGTTCTGAATTTGCTGCTGCTGATTTTGTTGCTTCTCTGTTGTTTGCATTTGTGTGGGTAATGGTGAATTCCGGTAGAAATATTATAATTTGCTTGTAGCTGCTTTCATTTTAGTTTGTTAGAGGAATAGTCAGTGGTAATAGCTCTTGTTTGAGCATCTGTTTGGTATTTACAGGAGGAAGAGAAGAGGTGTGGGAAAGCGAAGGCTGAATCTGAAGCTGCTAAGAAGTCAAAGTCTTCAAAATCGAAGGTTGGATTCTCGTTAATCACTTGTTACTTGTGGATTCTCTTATCTATCCGAGTCCCTGGTTTCATGGCGGACATAGGTTGTTTGCAAACAATGATAACAATAGTCCTTTAAGTTAAAGAGGAATGCTAGAGGGATAGTAGAATTTATTGTTTTTGGCCATTAATTAGTCGTCAATGTTTAAAAGTATGGTATAAAATATGTTGTTGAATTACTAGACTAAAGGAACTAGACTAAAGGGATTGAGTTGATGACTTAGTGATGGCAAAAAACAATTTCTGATGGTCCCCTAGCATTTTTCTAAGTTAAATTCAACATGTTAGAAAATAATTTGAATATGATACTAGTGACTGATTTTTCTAACAGGAATAAACTTATTTGACCAAAAAAAGTGTTGCTCACTAAAATGAGAATGCTAATCTTTTAAACATCAGAATTCCATGGATCAATTTGAGGGTTTACTTTATCATTGTCCTATTCCTGGTATACTTAATTAAATCTGAATGCTTTACTGAATTCTTTTAATGTGATAAATTTGACATGTTTATCTGTATAGAAAGGGGGACCACTTGAAGTTAAGAAAACTCATCAACGACCTGATCTAAAGGCACTATCCATGGTAAGTCAGAATTCAGTGACTTGATTGTTTTTTATTGACATCTTAATTTAAGTATAATGACATTATATTGAAACATGATGATCTAGTATAAAAATTGCCTTCCTGATTTCATCAATAACATGGCATTAGAGTTAGCTTTTATACGTCTCTTGTTTGTAGTAGTTGTGTTTTTCGTTTTTTCATTTTATTTAAATTGTTGCCTTATATGGTTCCAGTTCTTTTATTTCTAGTGCCTCTTCCCCCTTTTCTGCATTATAGATGCCAAAAGTTGTTTTCTTTCTCCAAGTGATTTATCATGTTGGGTTTTATTACTAAGTTGGAACGATGCTTGGTTTTGATTAAACGATATTGATTACATTTTACTGTGCAATCCTACATCTTATTTTTTGACATTACCTTGAAAATTGGGATTTTCGGCAGATGATGACGAATAATGAGATTTTGTACCCCGAGAAAAGAATTGGTGACCTTCCAGGTTTGTGGGTTTGTCTTCTTGTGTTTTCATGTCTTTTGTCATTTGCCATAATAAC
This sequence comes from Arachis stenosperma, assembly GCF_014773155.1. Taxonomy (NCBI): domain Eukaryota; kingdom Viridiplantae; phylum Streptophyta; class Magnoliopsida; order Fabales; family Fabaceae; genus Arachis; species Arachis stenosperma. The sequence continues at coordinate 123,871,139 of NC_080382.1, forward strand.
AGTATTATTTTTTATTTTCTATGTATCAAACCAGGTAGGAGTTATTTCTTATAAGTCATTGATTATCATAATTTCCTATTGTGATTACTTCCTTATTTTGATATGGGTTGAACTTTTCTATTAATGTCAGGTATTGAAGCTGGACATCAGTTCTTTTCTCGAGGTGAAATGGTTGCTGTTGGTTTTCATAGTCATTGGTTAAATGGGATTGATTATATGGGCAAATCCTATGGCAAAGTGGTACTTTATTTTCATTGTGCTGTTCTCTTTGTTTATGTGTAGAATATGAAGGTTACACACACCTTATGTTTTGTTTTGTTTTCACCTCTTGGTTGCCACAGAACAGCATTTATGAATACCCTATTGCCGTGGCCATTGTTTTGTCGGGCCAGTATGAAGATGATGTTGATAATGCTGATGATGTTGTGTATACTGGTCAAGGTGGGCATAACTTGACAGGTGATAAGCGCCAAATCAACGACCAAAAGTTGGAGCGGGGTAACTTAGCACTCAAGGTGTGCTTTTTTTTTTTTTAAAATCTCTTGGAACATTTAACCCATGGTAATTTCTTGTTTCTTCTATGTGGTTGATTTGTTTATTTTATTTGGCTTTGTTAGAGGAAGGGTATCGAAGGCTATACCTTGTATAAATGTTTTGTTTGCTTTGCTTTTGTATAGGGGAACTCTTATCCCCAGTTTCCAGTTTGTGTTATCCTACTCGACTTAATGAAATTATTCCTTTACCCTAAAAAAAGAAGGGCATTGAAGGAAGGGGCTCTCTTTTTTTTTTTTTTGGGGGGGGGGGGGGTTGTTGGCTTTGTTAATGTGTAGTGTAGTACATAGAGTATGGAAGGAACCAACATGAACCAGCACTACGGTAAAATATAAATAAAAAAAAAAAACAGCTCCAACCCCTTGTCAAAGGCTGCCACCATTTTGACTGCAATCATCCTACAGATAAGGATGTCCCACACGGATACCTTTTTCTGTGTGTCTATAAGGCTGCATTTGGAAAGAAGATTGAGACTGAGAGATAGAGACTAAATTAATTTTCTAGTGTTTGGTGTAAAATCTACTAGATTGAGTTATGCCTTAGTATTATATTTAATTTAAGATAAATATGGTAATTTAATGTAGATTTGGAATTTTAAAGGTTAATTGGGGTATTTTTGAGAAGAAATGTTATTAAAGTTTTAGTGTTTATTCCAAAAAGTTTCAGTTTCCTGTGTCCTTACTTTTTGAAAGTAATGAAGGGACTAAAATTTTATGTCCCATGATTGAAATTTTAGTTTCAATCTCTGGCTAGCAAACACAATATTGAGTTCCAGTCCTGTTCTGCAAACAAATGCTACCTAACTATACTCTTTTAATTGTTCGTCTATCATTATTGGGAAATAAATGGGAGGTTAGAAAATTGAAAGCTCATTGCATTTGTATAGAAACAACTACAAAGCCTTATTTTACTAAGTGGGATTGGTTACATGGTTCAATAACGTTTATGCACCTTATCATGAATCACGTCTGAACTCAACCCATTCCAAGTTCCAACTCATCCATCCTCCTCTTGATTAGATGCTCTGTTGTTATTCTCCAAAACTTTCCAAACTCTAAATCATCAAAGGTGAAATTCCACCATCTTTTCAACCATAGGTTCTACTCTAAATTTCTCCCTCATGACTTTGTTCTTTATTTTTGTCCATTCCATTATGACTACTTTGGAAGGAAACTTTGGAACAACCGTTGAGTTTTTTCAAGGCCATAGGTTCAAGTTGTGGAATCAATCATTGATGCTTGTATCAGGTTTGGCTACATGTATAGACCCTTTTAGATTTGGGTGTGACCTTTCCACGGACCCTGCATAATGTAGGGTGCTTTGCACTAGTCTGCCTTTTAGAATTAGCAACAATGCTTGTGTTACACTATATAAAAATTTAGTGATGCAAGAGAGCCCTTATTTTAGAACAAGGGTGAAAAACAAAAACAATACCATACCATAATCACATGGTTTAACTATCCTAATCTCATTAGGTGGGACCGGTAGTTAAACAATATTGCATATTTCTTCCCCCCCTCCCCTCCCCTATTTTGAATTGTGAATGTTAGTAGAAGTTCAAGGGAAGAAGCCACTTCAGCCGTTGACTTATAAGCTATGTGCACTTCTGCCTTTGAATTTATAAGAATGGTATTAATTGATGCTTTGGACTTCCTAACAATTCATTTAAATCATGTGCACCCTGATATGTAAATTATATTAAATGCAATCTAGTTTCCTTATTATTTAGTCGTAAAAATATTAGGTGGGTTGAATTGCACATCTGGGAAGGTAAAGGAGTTTGTTTTTTTCAAAATGAAGACTAAAGTTCATAATTGAACATAACCCTTAACTTGTGAGGTAAGGTGCTCTTTTCTCCCGAAGATGGGTTCATCGTAGTTATCGTCCAATAGTATTGCAAAGCCTCCAACCACAATGGGTAAATTGGATATGGGGATAGATGTTGTCCTCTTTGTGTAATCCCACTAAGTTGAAGCTTCATGCATTAGGTTGCCTTTGTGTGTGTGTTGAGTGGTATGTGGTGTGTTATCATTTGCATTGTTCTTGTTTATATTGTTCTTTTGTTCATGCGAAGTTGACATTTTTTTTGTATTTCATTGTAGAATTGCATAGAGCAAGATGTGCCTGTTAGAGTGATCCGTGGTCATAAATCTTCAAACGGTAAATCTTCAAACGGTAAATCTTCAAATGGTGCTACTAAAATCTATACATATGATGGCTTGTACAAGGTAACTCTTAAAGAATCTCACTAATTTGTTTGAGTAAGAATTTGTCACTATTTTGATGAACATTTATGTAGCATGCCCATTATATTGGTTCCTCATGACCTCATCTTTAAATATTAAGAAGTTTAACTACATATAATGGTGTATAATTTCACTCGAACTTTGTTTGTCCTGAGATTTAACAAGAATTTCAAGTTCAATTAGGTTCTTATAATTAAAACATAATGATTGGTATTTTAATTCTTACATTTTACAGATAATTTTCAACTGAATTCCATTTAGTTTAAAATTCTTATAATCAAATCCCTTATACAACAACAACAACAACAACAACAACAACAACAACAACAAAGTCTTATCCATTAGGCACCGTCCATGATCAAGTCCCTTATATGTTATTAAAATTTCAGGAACTAAAATATCTATAAACAGATCACTTCCTCTCCTCCCCTCTGTCACCGTCGCCACAAACGACGGCGAGCTTCCCAATGCTTCTACCTCTGTCATTTGCCTCTGCATACACTGTTCACCTAGCTTCTGGCCTTCTGCCTCTGTTTGACTCTACTGCCTCTGACAAAGTTAGACTCTGCTGCAACTTTCGTGTCTTTGTCTTCTCCAGCAATGTTCGCCTCTGCGTTTGCTTTGCCGCCATTTGCCGCTTTCTCTATCCCTCTCTCTTTGCCCTGCTTGGAGCCTGTCTTTGATCTCTTATTTTTTGTCACTGATTTTGATTCTGGTTCTGTTATGTTGTTGCTGTTGGTGGTGGTGGGAGAGATGGTGGTGATATTCATGTTGTTGTGGTTGTGTTTGTCGGGTGAGGTTGTGAGGCATGAGTGGTGGTAGTTGTTGGGTTGGGGAGAAGAGGCGGCAGTGGGAGAGAGTGAAGGAGGCGCTGATGATGGGTGGGGAGGGGTGTTGATGAAGACGACGATGATGATGGGTGCAGCGATGAGTGCGGGTGGTGGTGGTGTTGTGATGGCAGTGTTGACTAGTGAGTTGAAGCAACTGCGATGGCAATGGTGAGGTGAGGTGAAGGGTGCAACAGTTGGTGGGGATGGAAGGTCGAGCTATGGAGGTTGAATGGTTCTGTCTTGGGGGAATTGGGATTATGGTTTAGGATTAGATTTAAGAAGGTAAAATTGGAAAAGAAAATATTAAATCAGAGTTAACTGTCGAAAAATTGACGGTAAGGATAAAATTGAATCAAATTAAATGTTAAGGGCAATTTTAAAAGTGCTGAAAACCTTTGGAACAAAATATATACTTTACTTTTTTTTTTCTGGCATAGTAGATATCTTGTGCATTTTGACTGTTAGAAATGTTTGTGGCAAGAAGCTTTGTTGATCTTTTCACTTGCTTGATTCATCAATCCTAATGTGTTTTGACTTATGTCTGACGTTTTCAAATTGTGAATGTAAGTTCCAAAAAACATGGTATTAGGGTTTTTCCCCCCACTACTAATTGTATGGAAAGAAGTGTTAATAAGGGTACAATCAATTTGGTTTATCCAAAATCAAGTTTTTAAATGATTTTTTTAAACCATATACTTAACTATAATTTGACATCTAGGGGGCACCAGTTTCATATATTTTATGAGTCCGCACACATCAATAAAATTTCGAAAAACAGTTAAATTTCACATCTTACCACTTACCACAAAAAATTCCTTTATTTTTTATAAACGAAGAATTTTGTTAAGATGGAGAGAATAATATATAGGAAGGGGTGTGTTTTTGTTATACGGGAGCAAAAGGCAACTAACAGAGTAATTTATAAATCGTAGCTTTCTGATTTCTTAACAAATTTTAATGGTAAAGTCCTTTATAATGATCATGAACTTCATCCAAAGTAGATGTTAGATGCCTAGTCCTATCCAATAAAACTTGCTTGTTAGAAAATTTGCCATTGAAGGTGTGTGCAATGTGCATCAACCAAATAGTTCAAATAGTGTATGTTGCATAGTGCCAGAATGAATTTTCCTCTTTCCTACTTCAAAAAATAATCAAACCTAGTCAAGAGGATGAAGTTAACCATGGTTGTAGGACAGGCCTAACATTCTTCAAAATATACAAGAAGAGGTTTTAAATAGAAACACAAACAAATGACAATGTTAAGAGTTGATTTGAATTTGATTTTTATTTTGCCCCACTCCTAACATGCAAATCAGGGGAGATAGCTTTATATGGTCTTTGAACCTACAAACTTTAGTTCCAATCAGGTTCGCCATGTTGGAAGGAGACTATATTTGAGATTGAGTAAAATCATAAGGTGCATATAATATACATGATTTGTTGTATTGCCCATACTTTTGGAAAGATCCATATAACAACTGGATAAATAAATTATATACTATAAGATTTAAATAGTCACCTACCAAGAAAATCTCTTGAAATTGTTCTCTTTACATAATTTATTTTTAAGTTAATCTGTAAGCAACTTTAGTTTCAAGAGGAGTGCATCCTTTTTAAAATTCCTTCTGATATTTGCCATATTTCAAAGTTTCTAATTTATGTCTCGTATGCTTTACTTTTATGATTGTATTAAATTAAATGGCATTTACATATGGCTATTAATTGATTATTTTAACTAGTGAGACATGAAAGATGGAGATCAATTAGCATTCTATTTTATAGGTGAAATTTAAAATTTCTGCCCTGTTATGTCAGGTGATCAAGTATTGGGCAGAGAAGGGAATATCTGGATTTACAGTCTACAAATTTCAACTTAAGAGAATTGAAGGGCAGCCATTAATGACCACAAATCAGGTGCTACTATTTTCTGCTCATTTGCCATGATACTTGATACATCTCTTGGTTTGGTTGAGGATGTGGTTTTTGTAAGCATGCTGCCAATTAAACATAAAGTAGGTTGCGGAATCTTTTATAGTGTTGTATGAGCATAATCTATTCATTAAAATACATTATGAAGATCGACATTTAGTTAATCATTTAATAATCTAGTGCAACTTGCAACTAACTTGAAAATGTGTAGCAACTAGCAAAATATATCTAACTTGTCATCTTGGAGGTTTCATGATCAACTATTTCCTGCAATGTTCCATGCAAAGAAAATGCTAAAAGTCAAGTTAGCAATTTTCTGCCGCTGATGTATATCATGTGCACTATTCATTTCATTTTCACCAAAGTCAAGTTAGTTTATTTTCCTTTTTTAGTAGCTTGAATACCTTTTGCAGAGTATTGTCATGACCCAATCTTTTTAGTTGTAAAATGTAATTCTAGTGTACTTTTTTGTGTGTGCTATATATATAATTTCAGTAAGATGAGAAGGATTATACAATCTGGGGGATAAGGTTTCCCCTATACCAAAGCAAAAGCAAAAAACACAAGATTTATCTATAAAGCATAGCTTTCCAATCTTTCTACTTGCTTTTCCCTTTAAATATTATGATCTTTTCACCAACCAGAAACTAGGCATCTAATTCTATCCCATACATCATGTTTGTAAAAAATTTTCCATTGAAGGTGTGTGCATTTCACTCCAACCAAATAAGTCCAAATTATGGTAAAATTCAGATTGACACAAATTTTGCCTCTTTTCTCTACCACACCCAACAAAAATAGACGCAAGAAATTGTTCTATGGCTCCAGGGCACACTCAACAAGCATCAGCTATGCTAAACAAATTGTTCTATAAGAATACAGCTTTTGGGAAATGCAAAAATTGATGTGAATTTGAGTTTGAATTTCCCCCACACATAACAAACACATCAGGAGTTGAGTTGTCTCTGAGTGATCTCAATGTCAGGGGTTCAAGCTGTGGGAACACCTAATGGGCAATGATGTAATTTCAGGTTAGGTTGAATACGTTTCACCTTTTTGATGCAGCCTTTCTTTGGACCTTGCATTAATGGGGATGCTTGTGCACCAAGCTACCCGTTTGTATTACAAACACATCAAAGTAGATATCCTTATGTGGCTATTGAACTTGCAACAATTCATTAGTATTAATTCTGTTAGGTAGCTTTTGTTTTGAGGTACTGGGAGTGGGATTGGGGGACTAAGACTCGTTACTTTGTTTGGTAGTCAGAGTTTGGAGTTAAAATTTTAGTCCCGGGGCACAAAATTTCACTCCCATCAGTTCCTCTAGAAAGTAAGGACACATGGGACAAATTTTTGGCGACGGAGACTGAAACTTTAATAATGTTTATTTCTAAAATTACCCTGATCCAGCTATAGATATTTGCTAGAAGCTTTGATTGGCTCTCTTTATACCCTGATGAAATAAGTCACCTTTATAGACACATTAATGAAAAAGGTCACCTTTTAAAGTATGGTAAATTTACCAGGCTATTTGCAGTATGGACTGAGGTACTTGGTTTTGATTGTTTTACTTAGCTCTTCAGGAAGTTTCTATTGGTGCGTCATGAAAGTTGACCTTTTGAAGGTATTTAGTAAACTCCTTAGCAATGGATAGATTGGTATTGACTTTTATCTCCTTAGAGTTAAATATTACTAGCTAATAAAATTTGTCTAGTCAATAGCCACTTGAGTGAGGTTTAGGAAATACATTGTTAGAGAATCAAATTGCTTTTGTTGTTGGATGCCATATGAAAGTTCAAAGCTCTCTTCAAATTGTTTTTTTGAATGAAAACTCTTTTAATTTTGGTAAATCCATTTGAATGTTCAAATCCCATTTCAAAATCCTAAATTTAAATTGATTATTCGAATGCTTGTGCATTGACTTTTGGCTGACTTTTTGCAATACTTGTTTCGTATCTTTTATTTGTATTGGGTGTTCTGTGCAACTTAGATTAGTCATATTGGTTTGGTTTCTTGGCTAACTGATGTCTGGCCTCTATATGCTGTAAATTCTTTTTATCTTTAGTGTATATTCTAATCGTGATGAGAAATTGGAAAAATATGCTTCTTTGTTTTTTTATGTACATTTTTTATTTTTGATTTGTAGATGTTGGTTTTTTGCTTGAAAAAAAATATTTTGCTCGTATTTTGCTCTCCATCTTTATGATATTTTTCTTTCATGAAAAGATGATTGTGTAGTTCGTAATGGAATCCCTTCTGGTATTTTCTTTTCTGTGCAATGTTAGGTTTATTTCACTCGTGGACGTGTACCACAGTCTACTGCAGAAATACGAGGGTAATTTAAGGAGAAAAATGAGTACATATTTTTTGTGCCTTTTTTATTTCAATTTTGCAAGGGATTTTTTATGGAATTCTTGTTTATAATATAACAACTTATACATTGCTTAGGTTGGTATGTGAGGATATAACTGGAGGTCAAGAAAATATTCCAATTCCTGCTACAAATTTGGTTGATGATCCCCCTGTTGCACCAACGGGCAAGTCGAGATCAATTTTTATTTTTTGGTTATCAAATTCATGCTTATACACATTTTTTTCTTTGCTTTATTTTACGTTGAGAATATATTTTGGCAGACTCAATCGGATGATTCTTCTGCTTTGAAATTTTAGTTATGCCTATTTGTATTAAGTATAACTGTATATATTGTTGAAAATTTCTTGCCTCTTATCTTATTTAGTATGCTCTGAAACTAATTTATATGTTAATTATCTAAAATTCTATCAAGTATTCATCATTCCAGACTGCAAATAAGCGTTTTCAGTGCTCGGTTTTGCTTCATGACAATTTAGTTAACTTTTTTATACTATAGGTTTTACGTATTGCAACTCTGTTAAGGTTGCAAAAAATGTGAAGTTTCCCAAGGCTGCCACTGGATGCAAGTGCAAGGGTGTCTGCATTGATTCTACGACATGTGAATGTGCATTGCGAAATGGCTCTGAATTTCCCTACGTAGCTCAAAATGGTGGCAGGTTTGAACCAGACCGGTGAAATGCAAATTAAATTATGTTTGGTGTTATATATGAATCTATTTCTTTTGTTTTGGACTGACAGGTTAGTTGAAGCTAAAGATGTTGTCTTTGAATGTGGTCCCAACTGTGGCTGTGATGAGACTTGTGTGAACCGGACTTCGCAGAAAGGGATTCGATATCGTCTGGAGGTTGCATATTGTTTTAGTTTCCTTAATCCTTTCATATGATTAATTGTTAAAGTACTGGACTTCTTAAATGTGCATTCAACAAATCATCAAATAGGTTTTCCGTACTGCAAAGAAAGGGTGGGCTGTTAGATCATGGGATTTTATACCAGCTGGTGCACCAGTTTGTGAGTACACAGGAATACTTGCTAGGACTGAAGATATGGACAGTGTATTAGAGAATAATTATATTTTTGAGATAGATTGCTTACAGACAATCAAGGGTCTTGGTGGAAGAGAGGTAGTAAATTGAATCCTATGGAACCTTTTAATGTAATTATACTTTCCAGACACTTAAGCTGTATTATGATCTTATCTTCTTGCCTACTTTTAATTTGACAGAGGCGATCGCAAAGTGGTACATTTCCATCAAATCTTTTGGATAAATATGATGACCATGGTTCAGATGGTGCACCAGAATACTGTATCGATGCTGGACCTACTGGAAATATTGCTAGGTTTATAAACCACTGTTGTGAGCCTAATTTGTTTGTTCAATGTGTCTTGAGCACCCACCATAACTTGAAATTTGCACGGGTAGTGCTGTTTGCTGCTGACAACATACCCCCACTGCAGGTAAATTCATTTTCCTCCATTTTTACAAACTTATTTCCAACACATGCCTGCCAAGATTTATTGGTCCGCATGCTGGTGTAGCTTTTCTTGTTATTTAATAACTTGATAACAATGGTGATAGCTGATATTATTTTATGATATCCCTACTGTACACAATCAGGTCAATTTAGATAAACACTTTATATTGTTAAAATTGTTAACTTCTATGTTTCATTCATTCATTTTAGTATGAAGCTAAAACTGTTCCACATTAATCATAAACATTGTTTTACTATAGTTATTATAAAATAAGTTCTATGTTACCACGAGTTGATGATTGTTTTTATTAGAACTGATAATGGTATTAATCTGAAGTTTATATCCATGTTTGAGTATGATCGTTGTCAGTTTTGGTTGTAGTTAAAACAGATAACGGCAATAATCTGAAGTTTATTGTGAGGGTATTTTGAGGGTATTGTGAGTGATTTTATCCATGTTATTAAAGATGACAACAATTATGATATTGGACTGTGAATACTGAAGCTGTGAAAGAGTTTAGAAGGAAAATAGTGACCAGGCTTGGCATCTTCATCCTATCATTTGTGTTTATCAATGTGTAAATTGTGTAAAGGATACAAGTCTTATTTTTCAATGTGTAAATTGTGTTTATCACTATCAGAACCATTCAGTTTGACGACATGGATGTTGGAGATACAATACTGCAGTTTAAATTATTCTAGTCTGTTCAAATTGGTACCATTAATGACATTTTTTTTAATCTCCAATTGCTTGCAGGAGCTGACGTATGACTATGGTTATGAGCTTGATAGTGTATTGGGTCCCGATGGAAAGGTCAAACAAGTGACATGCTATTGTGGAGCTCCAGGTTGCAGGAAGCGATTATTCTAAAGATAGTATGGTTATGCTCCATTGTGCTAAAATGTTGTATGTTGGTATATTTTGAAAAACTAGTGTGGATGCCATATATGTTTGTGTAACTGGCTCCCAAAACCTGGGCTGCCAGATCTCAGTAGGAAAAATCGGATTCAAATTGTAGCAGAATTACAACGGCAATGTAAATTTTTTTATGTAAATCCCAGGCCCAGTAAATGACATTGAGGCTCTGATTGTACTGCCTGGATATTACAAGTAATAGGAATCAAAGGGAAAATTACATTCATGATTGTAAAATGTAGTTTCAGAACATAAAATTTAGTTAGGTGAAAATATGGCGGCCTTCAAGATTGATCTTGAAAAGGGATATGATAGGGCTTAGTTGAGATTTTATAGGAATTTGCATTTAGGTCTTTGGTTTCCGTGTTCATACTTAATGCTATGCACTGGCAGATTTCATTAGGAAAAATCCGTTGGATGACTTAATGTTGTTATTCATGAAAGCTAGTGAAAGTCAGATGCAAGTCTTTTTTGTTTCCTTCCTTCATTTCGATATTTTTGGAAGCATCAGGTCATCATCAAGCAGAAAAATGTGGGTTATCTGATGAGACTAAGATAAATACGAAATAAAAATGTTGAGTGGGTTCCAAGAGGTCAAAGAAGTTGGCACATAACTTGGGTTGCCTATCTGTTGTGGAACCTCCAAGAAGATATAGCAACATTCTTGAAGACACAACTCAAACTCAGAAACGGTGGCAGGTTCAGCCCCTATCCCTTGTAGTTAACTTTAGTCCAACCTAACATTGGCTCTCTTGCTTGTGTCCTATGCAGCATGTCAAAATTCCAGCCTCAGTTTGTACAAAAGGGAGGCATGAACCCTTGGAAAATGCCTGCTAACATTAGGCACAAGGTTACTGTCAATTTATTCCACATTCAGTGATGTCATTGATGGAATGTGGGGGTGGAGAGTCCTTGTTTCCTTTCCCCGAGTTCCCAAACCCTCCCCATTCCTATTCCTCGCCTCCGTATTCGTCCTTGCGGAGATTTCCAAAGTTTTTAAAAACATGCATCGAGACAAGTACAATATGGAATACAAAGTATACAAGGATATAATTAAAAATGATTTTGTTAACATGAGTGAAAGGACTTTGAGATATTAGGATTTTTTTATGTAAAGGATTAGTTAAATGAATGTGAAATGTCATAAAAATCTCTTTAAACAAATTATGATTTTACTAATAAATTTAATTTTTATTTATTGTCGATATAAAATAGTTTTACACATACAATCAATTACATAACCGTTAACAAAAATATATCTTTTACATTAACAGTATGAATAATTATTCAAAAAAATATGTAATTGTATGATTGTAAAATATTTTATACAAAAAATTTATCAAAATTAAATATTTGAGAAAAGGACAAATTAGTCCCTGACCTTTTAACCCGAGGACATTTTCGTCCCTGAGCATTGGAAAATACATTTAAATCCCTGACGTTCCTAAAAACCAGACCGATCAGTTCCTTCGTCCGTGAGCCACCGTCAGACCAGACGGAAAATGCTGACTTGGCTCCCCCTATGCTTACCTGGCTCAACGGCGTTCCAGCGTGGCACGTTAGTGGGTTGGAGGATTTGAAAACAGGACACATAAGTCCCTCTAACTCAAAACGACGTCGTTTTGAGTGCTGCCCTAATACTAAAATTCGTCTGGGTCGTTCCTTCATGGTGGTGGCTGGTGTTGAGGAGAAGAGTTGTTCAGAGTTCAGTAATGGCTACGAAGGGGGCATCATCAACCTCAAGAAGAAGCGTTAGTGGAGTAAGAGAATAAAATTCTGTTTCAAACTCAGTAGCAGGTGGTGTTCATGCTGACCATCCAGACGACGCCGTCGCCCCTAGGTGTTTTTGTGGAGTTTATGCAATAATGTATAAGTCGAGGACCAGAAGCAACCCTAACAGAATCTTCTTGGGTTGTCCATTCTACAAGGTTAGTTTAAAAATTCTTGCTTTGGTTTGATCTGAGATGGATGCGGGCAGTAGATGATGTTGGTGATTTTGACAGGGAAAGGAACCTCATTGCAAATTTTTTGTTTGGGTCGATGAGCATCTTGCCAGAATAGGAAGCAATTGTTGCATCTGTGACAGCATAGATTTGGTTGAGAAACATGTTGAAGTTGTAGAAGAGGAAGAGGAAAACGAAGATGAACTGGATGCAAGAATGGCTGTTTTGGAGGAGAAAATTATTGCTTTGGAGAAGAAGAAAAATCCATTAGCCTTGTGGTTTTCTGTAATTATATTTGCTGTTGTTGTTGCCTTTTATGTAGCTAGTGCTTGAGAGATGAACTATAGCAATCATGATAGAGAATGGCATTTTGTAAGTTTATGTTGTGTATTGAAACATGCCATTTTGGCAAGTCATGGGTCCTGTAATCTAAATGGAACTCTAGTTATAATATTAGTGTGTTAAACTTATATTTTGAATATGTAAATAAACTTGGAAACATTGAGGAATTAGAGGCAGTAGTTGCATACATAATTTAGAAAGAAGATGTTATATTGTTAAACAAGATTTCAAGTTTTTCATAGCCACTGTTTACTAAATCTTCCCAAAATGAAAAAGTCTCCTAAACTGAACAGTTTGATGAAGCTTAACATGTCAAAAGTAAGCCTCAAACACAAAATACAAGGCATAAGCCAAACTACAAAATCAACATAACTAAAAGCTACACAGATCTTCACTTCTTAGGCACAATGGTAGGTGGATTAGGGATGAATTTGAACAATCTGGTTGTGGCCGGGCTTGCTGCCGCTAATGTCTCCTGGGTAGCTGATCCACTTGTTCCTGGTACGACTTGAGGTGGTTGTGGGCCAGTGGAGTTTGGCTGACTTTGAGGGGGTTGTGGAGTGGGGCATAGTGGAGCTGGTGGCCTGAATATCTTCTGCTTGGGCCTCATCCTCGCTGGAGCTGCTTGAGTTTTTTGGGCCGTTGTAGATGGAACTTGGAGTGGAGGCCGAAACGGTGTCCTTCTGGTCACTGGTGCGGGCCTGACTTGGGGTACTGATGGTGTTGCTGCCACAGGGTTGGAAGGACCTGGGATGACACCACTTGAAACCTGTGTTGAGAGCTGGGTTGACAAGCATTGTAATTAGTCATACAAATTATACAAGGTAGTCACCCAATAATCAATCATGTACATTGAGCAGATTGTAACTTACATCAGGTGTGGATTGCTGAGTAGTTATGTTATGATCCTGAACAGATGGAGTATCCTGACTAGGTAGAGCATCCTGACCAAAATAGACAATAAATCAAGTAGATTACTCCTAAACATATAAAACAGAACTAGTAAATTAATATTCAAGTAAGCACATAAACTCCTATCATAGTTAAGAAATCAAACCATATAACTCCTAAAGCAAATTACTTACACTATCATTTGGAGCTGATTGTGACAGTGGGATGACTGCCATTGACTGAGATGTGGAACCTTTCTTGGGCTTCTTTGTCTTAGGTTTCCAATTGGGATCAGATGGAGCGCCCTTGCATGTCTTGTAGTTATGTCCCGTTGAACCACACTTACTACAAGTGACTTTGAATGACCTCTTCAACTTATCTCCCTGTTGCATCATTGGCTTAGCTGGATCCTTCTGTCTATTATGTACTTTTGGCCTGCCAATTGGTCTCTTTATGATAGGAGGATCCGGCCTAGAATATTCAGTCCTTGTCCAGAACTCCTCACTTGGCACTGGCTGAATACAATGAGCATATGTCTTGTGTATTGACTCCATGCATAACCATGGATGCACATAATCCTCTGGATGATCATGCCTCTTCCTTATGGCTGCTATGGCATGGATACATGGCATGCCTAACACAAAAGATAACAGCATGAACTAGACTTGACTTAACCATTCATTCAGCAAGCATGAAAACCATATATAACACTAAATTCATCATTCAGCCAACAACTTGACAGCATGAAAACCATATATAAGTCCATCATTCAGCCAACAACTTAACAGCATGAAAACCATATATTAAAGTAAATTCAGCCAGCAAGTTAACATATTCAGCCAACAAATTAAAACATTGAATGCCATTTATTAGAACTAACCAGTCAGCTGCCATTTGTTGCAGGAGCAGGTCTGCCTCATGAGATCAACATCCACCTTTGTAGCTTTACGAGTTACTTCGAAACGCTTGCGTGCATCATCACCTGTCCAGTCAGCACGCCATTTATTGCTAGGCCTTATTAGACGCTCCATCCTCTTCTGCTGAACTAGTGCAAGCTTTCCTGTATAATCACTAAGTAGCTCCTTATGCTTAACCATTCTCCGCATTAGATAGCACCTAATTTCCTCACACATTGTGAGGATAGGCTTGCTTCTGTAGTTGACTATCTTCGAGTTGAACACCTCACACATGTTATTTGTGAGGTTGTCCACTTTTGGCCCGTGGGAGAAATACGCCTTCACCCAAGTTGCTGGCTCAAACCTGGAAAGATATTCCCATGCCCCCTGATTAATACCTTTGAGCTTCTCCATTTGTTCTTTGAACTCGGGTATGGTGGTGCACCTAGCACAATCCCAAACCACCTCCCGAATGTACAAATCCTTAAATCGGTTTATGAAATTTTTCCAAATGTGCATCACACAGTTTCGGTGATGTGCATTTGGCATCACTTCTTTCAAAGCTGGCAGTAATCCCTAACACAGTACACAAAGGTTTTCACAATTAAACATAACTAGTAAATTCTGAACAATTGCATTATTAAACTAGGCACCTCAGTGAATAAATGTCTAACTGCAGTAGAATTCATATTGAAATAATTGAACAATTATCAATATTATAAGTAGTTGTTAGTGTTACCTTCTGTTGGTCGGACATGAAATTCCAACCATGAGTCTGCACATCCCCCAGCTCCTCCTGAAGTAGGGTAAGAAACCATTTCCAAGACTCTTTGGTTTCAGACCTTGCAACTCCGTAAGCAACAACATAAAATTGATTATTCGCATCCTGTGCCACTGCAGTTAGGAGTTGTCCACCATAGTATGTTTTCAGGAAGCAACCATCAAGGTGGATTAGAGGCCTACATCCACTCTTAAACCCCTGCTTGCATGCCTCTAACCCTATATACAGCTTATCAAATAGTGGAGGGGCTTGAGGAATTGGAGTTACACACACCTCTGCCCTGGAGCCAGGGTTGCTTCTTAGAATTTCAAACAAGTAATCCCTCACATTATTGTACTGCTCCCTCTCATTTCCCATTATCTTCTCCCTTGCTTCCTTAACTGCTCTATAGACCATTTTTGGATGTGCAGTGAGTGAGAACTCCTCTCTCAGAAAGTCAATTGCTTCATTTGTTCTCATGTGAGGCTGTGAACTCATTCTCTTCTCCACCTTCTTACTAATCCAATGTTGATCAACAGCGTTACTTCCTAGGTCCCTTGCACAAGTGTGATCGTTTTTGTAAGTCTTCACCTGGTAGCATTGCAGTGATTTATTGTATGATAAATGAACTAACCACGGGCAGTCATCATCCATGCATCCCACCCTAACTCTCTCCTTATCATTTTTAATCCACCTAAGCTCTCTACCCTCAGAAATGAAAGAGTCTTTTACAACTTCTTTAAATCTCTCTATAGTTGCAAACCTTGTCCCCAACTCAAACCTGCCCTCTCTAAAAGCATAATGATCATCAAATTCAGGAAATGTGTGCTTGCTGGACTCATCATCAATGGAGTTAGGAGTGTGTAAATCCTCAGAATGGTAATCATATATGGGGTCATCATCATCATCCTCTGGGACTGCACTGACATAGAACCTCACAGTTGGACCTCTGTTGGGCTGTTGATCATTGGGCCCAGAATTGGCCTGCTCCTGCATATTGGGCTCCATACTGGCCTGCTGCCTTCTATTCACCTCAGATGTCCCCATTCCACTGCTTTGTCCCTTCTTTAACCAACTTCTCCTATTCCTATTCACACCTGTCTTCTTTGCAGCTGGCTTCTTAGCACATGGCTTCTTTGCAGATGGCTTTCTTGGAGACACAATTTTTTCCTTTCCCTTACTTACTCTCTTCCTCTTGCGTGCTCTGTCCTCAGCACTATTATCATCATCATCACTTTCACTTTCATATCCGGGTGGTGGCGGTTTATATGGCTCATCCTCGGTGCTCTCATATCCATCATCTGAAGATGAACTCTGAATCTCTTCTAACACAGGACTCTTGCCTTTGTTTCCACCATCCTCCACAATCTCAGGCTCATCAACTGGGTGGTCAAAGTACAGGTAAAACTCATTCGTCTTTGTATTCTTCATTTTGTTCTCTCGCATGGCATTGATCCCTGCATCCCCTGTCAAACTGTGCAGCCCCGACTCAACATCTTCACTCAGTGGATCATACCAATAAACTGCCCTGTACGACTGGTACCCCAAGCCTTTAAAAAGTGTGATCAAATCCCCAAAATTCACAAAATCCAGGTCCATTTCGGGGAATTTCTCTACCTTTCCATTCTGATAAACAAGGGAACCATTACTGTTTCTAACAAAACTACCTCCATGGTGGAAAACTGGCACCACAAACACATCTACCATCTAGAGAAAAAAATAAGAACAGAAATCAACGATCAACTACCTCTACACTCATACATCAATCTCCTACAAAAAATAGAAACAGAAAACAACCAAGAACTTTCCTTTGCCCTAACATTGAATCAAATTCACTGTTACAACGCACATACAGTTTTTACCATTGCTATCACCATGCATGTACAACAGTTCATTCTTTCTTTACTATTGAACTACACAATCGACTCAATAAGCAATGGAACTGATTCTTACCTTCAGTGACGAAGACGGCAAATCAGACTGGATTCACACCTAATGCACGTCGGAACCTTCTCAGTCTGGATGGTGGTTTTTTTTGGAGGGAGAAACAGAGCAATTCCTGTCTTTGAACTTTGGTCTTCTTTAGGGTTTTATGTAATTCTGTCAAAGGATTGTGGGTGTAATAGAGATTGTACACAAGGAAAGGGACGAGACTGTATATAAGGGGCAGCACTCAAAACGACGTCGTTTTGAGTTAGAGGGACTTATGTGTCCTATTTTCAAATCCTCCAACCCACTAACGTGCCACGCTGGAACGCCGTTGAGCCAGGTAAGCATAGGGGGAGCCAAGTCAGCATTTTCCGTCTGGTTTGACGGTGGCTCACGGACGAAGGGACTGATCGGTCTGGTTTTTAGGAACGTCAGGGATTTAAATGTATTTTCCAATGCTCAGGGACGAAAATGTCCTCGGGTTAAAAGGTCAGGGACTAATTTGTCCTTTTCTCTAAATATTTTTACTAGTTATTAGATATATTTTAGCATACTTATGTTTAGAGTCCATGTGGATTGAGGGAAGTAATTCCCAGCCTATAAACACAAGAATTAGGTCCCAATATAACATCTTAGTTTTCGAAAAGACGTGACTTTTTTCTGAAGAGATGGAGTTTTGTGAAGCAAGCACCTCTACTGCATCATCAACAAGCAAGCACCTCTATGGATCTAAGCTCGCCGACTCAATCGCAAAAAATCTAGTTTTTGAGCCGTTTCGGCAAGGAATTTTAAAATTCTGATTTTCGTGGTCAAACTCATTTTGGCGAATTGGACTCAAATCTCGAGAGAAAAAAATATAAATTAGTATTATATTATTATTTTACCTGCTATAGTATTATTATATTATTATTTGATCTGCTTTAATTAAAACAGAAGATAAGTTTAATAATATAATAACCGAACTCAGAATCTATTGGTGTAGGTTAATACCGGCACTTTTCGATGAACTTAACTATACTAATGCTTTATTATATATCTTCTAGTCTCATGATTATCATGTTACTAGTGATATTTATACTAGTAACTCAAATGTTTATCTCTAAATATGTTATTACTTGTGTTCTATTACATCTAGTTTTAGTAATTATCCGTTTAAAATATTTGTAACAATTTTTTTAGTGACTAAGCACCCTTAAATGCCACACCTCCTCTTTTAATGACACCATCTGGCCTTCTTCAACCAGCTGAAAATAAGAAAGAAAAAGAAAGAGAAAATGATGAAACTTCCATGACGATTCATGCTTTCAAGCTCAGTTTCTTCCTCACCAAAATTTTAATAATTTCTTCTTCCTCTTCACATCCATACCATTTTTCATGGAGTGAATCAAAGTACGGTGATTGTTCTTCCTCTATATTGGTTTGGCCATAGCTGAAGCTTGGCTAAATGGCACGGGTCAAACGTCGATTTAAAATTTTTCAAAAAGAATCTCGTCACAAGTATAATTCCAAACCAACAAATGACTCGTATCAGAGTTTAGTTTATTTATCACAAATTCAATTCAATAAAAATCGGGAGTTTTAAATTCCGAGTCGTCTCTCAAAAGAATTGCAGTGAGATGTGTGTATCATTGGCTATGAAAAAAAATGGGTTTTAAAAGTAATTGATAAGAAATTAAATGACAAGAAAGTAAAGAGCAAACAAAGAATTTAAATGCTAAAAAATATCTTGGCAAGGAATAAGAGTTAAGGTTTCCTACCCAAGTCATTAACCACAAACATGGTAATTAAAAAGAGTTAATCCTACTTCGTCATCCCCAAACATTGAGAAAAAGTCAAATAAGCATAATTGATCTTAATCCACAAATTCTAACCAACTCACTAATCAGACTTAGTGAAAGACTAGTGTCAGTAGAAATAAAACTAATTAACAACCCTAAATTACCAATTAATATTGGACATCAATGACTTAAGGTTACCTAAGTCCTCAATTTCAAGTCGAAAATGCAAAATTCTACTCTAAAACTAGAAAAGGCATTTTAACAAACACTTGGAAGGCATAAAAGAAAAACATGTTAAATTTTAATAATAATAAAATTTATAACAACCAAATTTAAGAAAGCAACCATAACAATTCAAATGAGCAACAATAAATTTAAAAACATCAAATTGTATTAAAAAAATAAAAATTCAACAAAAACGTTCATAAATTAAAATTGACAAAATAAAAAAATAACAAGTAAAACTAAGCAAATTAAGATGTTAGAACAATAAAAAGTAAAAATACTAAACTAACATAAGATCAAAACCTAAAACTAGGAAGAAATTTAGCTAAAAATTCTAAATTTTAGAAAGAAATTAGAACTTCTTTCTCTACGAATTAACCTAAAACATGGTCCTAAACTGCTACTATGCTACTTGTTTGATCCCTCTCGAGTCTTGCCTTCAAATGCTTCAGAAATGAGTTGGACTGGGACCAAAATAAGTTTGAAATCGTGATCCACAGTAAACACGTGCTGCTACTCGTGTGTACGCACAAATCCAAGGAGATGCGTACGCACAATTTGGCAGGTTTCTAAAACTTTAATTCTCTATTATTCCTCTACTTTTGTATGTTTTTTTTTTCTATTTTTTCAAGTCATCCTTGTCTTCTAAACCTTAAATCACTCAAAAAAATACAACAAGAAATCAAATGGAATAATAATGAATTAAATTTGATAATTTAAAGGTTTAAAAAGCATGTTTTTAACAATTAAACATATTTAGAAGAAATTCACAAAAGTATACAATTTGAATGAATACATTTTAGATAAGTTGATAAATTCTATTTTTTTAACCCAAAATTAATCATAAAATAGGGGATTATCACTAAATTAGTGATTTTTTATGTTTTTTCTTTAGATCTCTTGTTTAGGTGCCTTGGAGATCAAGAAAGCTTCATTTTTGTAAGGTTAAGGTGAGGAAATCCTTCTTAACATGCTAACGATGGTTTGGCTATGTGAGCATCATGGTTTTAAAGTTTGTTTTTGGTTGAAAACTAGGTGAAAAAGTGAATTAGAAATCACACAAGTACAGCCGGTTTAAGGGCAGCACTAAAAGGTAGAATCTGGTGAAATTATTTTTGATTAATTTTGTTTATGTTGTGTGATTGCTGGACTATTGGTTTGTGCTTGAAATTGAATGTTTAATTACTTGATTATTGATGAAATTTTTGTAATTTTTGGGCTAAACAATTCAGTTCCATGGTGCTGCTGATTTTTCAGCCCTGTTTTGAGGTTATTTATAAGCTGGAATCTTGATGAAATTGATATAAATTGGTGGCTGGAAAGTGATTGAAAAAGTTGAGAAAAATCGATTATCGAAAAGATTAAAAAATAGATAAAAATCAAGTAAACATTGATGAACTTTTGAAGTTGTTGATTCAGTTTCTTGAAAAATAAGAAAGCCCAGCAGCTTTGATTATTTTGAGGTCAAAATATAAATATAAAAAAATTTGAAATTGAAAGTTAATTAAAAGAGAGTTTTAGAGTCAATGTATAATTTTCAAAAGTTAGAAATTTAAAGTGCTATTTCTAAAAGTTTAAGGTTTGAAAATAAAATTTTTAAAATTTTAAGAATTAAACATTATTAAATGAACCTTAATAATAAAATATTATGATATTATTATTTTATTAATATTATTATGTAATTAATAAAAATATAATTAAAAAGTGATAAAAAAAGACAAGTTTCCTTAAAAGATTTAGGAAGATAATTTTAAGCCTAGAATCTTACAAATTCTTTCATAAAACATTTAAAAATGGTAAGAACTTACTAATGAGATAGAGATCAATAATAGGAAGAATATTAAAGAAAAGTCAAGAATCAATTAAAAAAGTTAAAATAAAATATCAATATGAATGTTAAAGAGAGAAACAGAAGTAGAATGAAGAAACAGAAAAGAAAAGAGATTATGACCAAGAGTTGATAAAGATAAAAATCGAGTATCGATTAAAAGTCTACCATAAAGTGTAGAATTGTTTGACATCTGCCACATAAGAGCAGATATGCCTTCCACAGAAGAGTAGAACAATTGTAATGATGGAGGCATCTATAGACTGAGAACTGTTTTCTAACTCGTAAACTACCACAGAAAAGCAGAGTTGCCACAGAAGAGAAGTGTAAAGTTATGTTGTGCACCGGTTGAAAAATCATATTCGGGACTCGTGATCAGATAATATCGGGAGCGGGCAGACAACCGACACATGAGCTCATAACCTGCACTAGAGCTAGACATTCATCATCCTTGTGTGAACATCATTTTCTGCTATGCATTCTCTTTATTTATATCATGCTTCTTGTATTTCTCTATTTGTATTCTATTTTTTGTTTTATCTATTTACTGTATAGTTATGTTCTTGAAATATTCTATTGTCTGGTGATAACGACGGAAGCAATTAACTCAACTAATTATCCTGACCTTACTAAGAACTTCCCAGTTCTTATCCCTTCCTTTTTCCCTTAGATAATGACGGACGTCATTTTCTATGAGCTAGAGCAGTCCTATATATACAAGGGCCCAGTGTTTCATAGCTATTATATATTAGCCGCGGAGCCTCGGATACGACTATATGCATTACTTGACCACTTTCAGCACTCGTTAGATACTCATTTCTTTGATCCTGACGCTCTCTACAAGTTCCTGCTATCATCCCTTCATCCCGATACTCCAGAACATCCTTTTTCCTGATGGACTCAGACATCCACATCCAGCACAGCCAGAGGACCAGGCGGTACCTGAGCCTACGGAGTTTGCTGAGTCAATTCTAGTTGATGATTATATTCCTGCGATTCTTGTAGAGTGGGATTTTTCTCTAGAACACATAGTTCCAGATGTATAGCCAGACGACCAGCCTAGACTTTCTGGAGAGGCAGATGCTCCGATATATGCGAACAAACCCGTGCTCGACAACAGCCACGTGAGTAGTGATAGAGAGTCACAGGAGGTACTGGTGATATTATGGTGATCTCAGACAACAACGATGACGACGAGAATCTGGAGATAGATTTCAAGCAGGAGGAGTTACCATCATTGGGTAGTGATCAGCCAGTGGGTGAGCCCCACGGAGACTTGCCCAATGGTGACATATGATGGCGTTCAGCTAGTTTTCAGAAGCATTCTTTTGAAGACACTCCAGCACAGCACTAACTTTTGTATAGACTCCCGATTGTGTTAGTACACTAGAGAGATTAGGAGCTTTAGTGTTGTTAGGCTAGTTTGGGCGTCAGCTTAGAGGCTTTTTATATGGGACAGGTCCCAGGGTGTCGTATATTATATTTGTAATATTTTTTTAGTAGAGGCTAAAAAAGGGTGTACCTTGACTAGATCCTTTGTATAAGAGCTACTTGTGATATTTATGATATATATTATCAGTTTGGATATCTATTTCTTATATTCTTTTATATTTTTGTTCATGTAAGTTTGGTTATTTTATTCTTGTAAACGTTTAAAAAAAATTACCTGTAAAAACGAACGCTTTAACAAGGTAACGTGCTCATATACTAAATACTAGTTATAAACTAAGGAAGCAAGTTGGTGACACTCAATTTTCTGATATGATCATGACATATCGAAAGTTGGGTTGTTATACCCAATGTATTTAAGATTGAATAAGTTTCCAACAAATTTTGATTTGCTAAAAATATTCGAGCATTACACTAAACGAATTGGTCTTTCTTGTTGGAAAAAACAATCAAGGTTCAGATAAGAATCTGTCTAACAGCAGAAGCACCAAAATAATTTTTTTACAACCTGTACGATTAAATAGGCAACTCCAAAGACACTCAAACATCAAATAAAATGGTAAAAATTAAATAATCAAATACTAAAATTTTTATCGTTGGAAAATCCTCAAAAAAGAGGCACAAAAAATCTATGGGACCTAGTCCAGTAAAATATTTCACTATAAAAAATAATGGGTACACAATCAATCTTTCTAGTAGGATTAGGGTTTCTCAACAATCAATAAAATACATCAAAACTGATGGAATCAACATAAACCCTTCACAAAGTAAATATTCAAATAAGGCAAAAGAAAAGACAATACAACTAGCAAGTTATATTCTAACGTTCATCTCTATAAAGAAATGGAGCAAGTTTACCAATTCAATAGGATAAAAAAAAAGGCACTATTATTTTCCTCCAATTTCTTCTTCTCTTCGGTGCCGATGAATCCCTCTCTCACTCTCGATTCTTTTTCTTTCTTTTTTCAAATGTGTGAGTTAATACTTCATCTCAAGCATATGAAGTATCCAATGATACCTTACTTCTATGTGCTTTGATCTGGAATGAAATGTCAGATTGTTACTAAGATGGATAGCACTTTTGTTGTCATAAAATAATACAAACTTCTCTTGATTGATGTCTAACTCTTGTAGAAATTTTTTCATCCACAAGATTTCCTTAAAAGCTTCAACAACAACAATGTACTATGCCTCTATAGTAGACAGAGAAAAACATTTCTGAAGTCGAGATTACCACGAAACAGCTCCTCCTGCAAAAGTCATCATATAACCAGAAGTAGACTTTTTTTAATCAAGATTCTCAACCATATCTGCATCTGTGTAACCATCCAACACAGGTTGGCCACTTCTAAAGTATAAACAAACTCTAGAAGTATCATTAAGGTATCTGATAATCCTCTTCACTGCTTACCAGTGTTTCTTGCTAGAATTAGAGAGAAATTAACTAACAACTCCAACAGCGTGAGCAATATCTGTCCTGTTGCAAACCATAGCATACGTCAAACTGCCAACTATAGATGCATATGGAATCTTCTTCATTTTTTCATTTCTTTCTCACTTGTAGAACATTGTCACGAACTCATCTTAAAATGACTAGCAAGTAGAGTACTACCAAGTTTGGAATTACTCATGCTAAACTTCTCTAAAACCTTCTCAATATACTTCTACTGCAACAACTATATTTTTTCATTCTTCCTGTCATGAGTGATACTCATGCCAAGAATTTTCTTTGTTAGACTCAAATCTTTCATAGCAAAGGATTTATTCAAGTCTTTCTTAAGATTTTCAATCTTCTTAGTGTCATGACCAATAATCATTATGTCATCAACATAAAATAAGAGAATGATAAAGTCATCATCAGAGATTTTCTTGACATACACACAATGATCAGAAGAAATCTTACTATACTCACGAATTTTTATGAAGGAATCAAACTTTGTGTATCACTTCCTTGATACTTGCTTCAACCCATATAAGCTCTTCTTCAACTTGCATACAAGATGCTCATTTCTTTTAACTTCAAAATTCTCTGGTTTCTCCATATAAATTTCTTTATCAATGTCACCATGAAGGAATATAGCCTTAACATCAAGCTGCTTAATATCTAAATTCAAGCTATCCGCTAATTCAAGTACAACTCGAATAGAGGACATTTTCACAACTGGAGAGAAAATTTCTTTAAAATCAATATACTTTTTTTGCTCAAAGTCTTTCACAACCAACCGAGCTTTATACCTTAGTCGTGAGACATTTTCATCTGCTTTCAATTTAAACACCCATTTGTTCTTAAATGTTCTCTTACCCTTCAGTAGCATTACCAATTCAAATGTATGATTATCATGCAAGGATTTTATTTTTTCTTACATGGCCTTCAACTAATCTTCTTTATGCTCATCAGACATAGATTCTTGGTTGCTCTCTGACTCCCCAGTCTTAGTATTCATCACATACTCATGAGGAGAGTATCTCTAAGAAGGATGACACTCTCTAGTAGATCTTTTTAATTTAGGCTCAACTGGTTGGTTCAGGTAGAACTTCAACATCCGGTGGAATTTCTACATCTGGCACCTCGGATTGAGGTGTGAATTCATCATGCAAATCATCACCATCATTATCAACTTTTACATCTCTTCCATCAACAGAAGGTCTAATGGAAGGATTAAGTTCATCATCAGCAGAACGTCTAATAGTTGTTGGCTTATCTATTTTCTCAAGGTCTTCAATAGTTTGGTCTTCAAGAAAAATTACATCTCGACTTCTAATTATTTTCTTGCCCACCAGAATCCACAATCTGTAACCAAATCTTCGTGACCATAACCCATGAAGATACATTATTTTGACTTCCCATCAAATTTGGACCTTTCATTTCTTATAATGTGAACAAACGCCCTACAGCCAAAACTCTCAAGTGACTATAAGAGACATCTTTTTCTCTCTAGACTTTCTCTGGAACTTCACCATTTAGGGAAATTGAAGAAAAAATATTGATCAAATCAACTGCATCCCTCATTGCATCACCCCAAAAGAATTTAAGCAAATTTGCATGAGAGCATATACCTGACTCTATTATTGATAGTGTGATTTATTCTCTCTGCAACTCCATTATGTTGAGAAATCTTAGCAATTGTCTTTTCAAACTTGATCCCATGTCCTTTGCAATACTCTTCAAATGGACTCTTGTATTCACTACCATTATGTGCTTGATCACATTTCAATTTCCTTCATGTTTCTCTTTCAATACTTGCATGAAAGTGTTTGAAGATACCGAGCACTTGGTCTTTAGATTTCAAAACAAAAGGCCACACTTTTTAAAAGTAGTCGTCAATGAAAATAACAAAGTATGATGCATTGCCTAGTGTGCAAACATCAATGTGAACTAAATCTAGAACATGTGATCTCCTATGAGGTCCAGAACTATAAAATGATACTCTAACATGCTTTCCAACAAAACAATGAGTACAAGTATTTAAAGTTTTACCTTTCACTGGAAGAATGCTTCTTAGCTAAGACGCTTAATCCTTTCTCGCTCAAGTGACCAAGACGCATATGCCACAAATCAAAGAGGAATCATTAGCTATATTCAACTCTTCTTTATACAACTTTGCTTGCAACCAGTAGAGAATAGTGAGACTATTCTCTTCTTTAACAACAAGGAGAGTTTCTTTGGTAATCTTGTATTTTTCACTATCAAAAGAAGTACATTACTCCTTTTGATCCAATGCCTTCACTGAAATCAGATTGAACCACATATCTGGAGCATGTCTAACATTCTTTAACTGCAACTTGCATCCCATGTTAGTTTTAATGTCAATGATATTACATACCCGTTTATCTCCCAATTTGAGCTTGCCAAAATTTTTAACAGTATAAGAAGTAAAAATTTCACGCCTCGGAGTGACATGACATGAGGCACCAAAGTCCATAATCTAAGTAGAATCATCACAGACAAGATTAACATAATTTTCATCATATGTGATAAAAATATCTTCATAAATAATAGTAGCAATTTCTTTATCACTATCTTTACCTTTGTCTTCATTTTTTCCTTGATTGTTCTCTTTTCAAGAACATACAATACCTCTTGATATGCCCCGACTTGCCACAGTAGTGACAAATGAACTCTTTTTTTGGTTTGTACTTTCGTCTTGACTTGCTTCGACTCTGTGACTTGTCAGAACTGTAAGATTTTCTGCTTTGACTTCTCCCCCATGACTCTGAAACAAGTGCTTCTGATAGGGAGGAGATATTAATCAAACTTCGCTCTCTTTTTCTAACTTCTTCATTCAACATACTCTCTTTAACCATTGCTAACGTCAACTTCTCTTTTGGAACTGAATTAGTCAGTGTCACAACTAGAACTTCCTAACTATCAGGCAAAGAACTCAGCAACAACAAGGCTTGCAACTCATCATTTAAAGAGATGTCATTAATTGTCAATTGGTTCACAGTCTCCTAAAATATGCTCAAGTGCTCTGGCATGGATTTACTTTCAATATATTTCATATTGACCAGCTTCATAATTAAGAATGCTTTATTTTGCACATTCTTCCTCTTATATAATTCCTTCAATCTCTTCCACATCTTCTCGGCATTAGTTTTGGTATCAACATGTGGATACACACTAAGATCAAGTCATTGCCTAATTAAAGCAACTGTCTTCCGATTCAACTTCTTCAATTTAGCATTGGATTTGGTACCTTTGGATTTATCTCCCTCCACAAGATCATACAAGCCCTTGCCATATAGCATATCTTCCATGAGGATCTTTCAAATCGAGTAAGTTTTGGAATTTAATCTGACCATATTTGGTCTATGAGTATTTTCTTTCATTTAATTCGCACAAAAATAAGCAACCAAAGTTTTGGATGCCACTTTGTTGGGAAAAAAATCGATGTTTAGATAAGAACCTGTCTAACAACGGAAGCACCGCAATGATTTTTTCACAACCTATGCAATTAAAAAGGCAACTCTAAAGATACTCCAAGTAGGAAATATAATGGTAGAAATTAAATAATCAAACACTGGAATTTTATCGTGGAAAAATCCCTAATAAAGAGGCACAAAAAATTCATGGGACCTAGTCTAGAAAATCTTTCACTATCAAAATAATGAGTACACAATCCATCTTTCTAGTAGCATTAGGACATCTCAACAATCAACAAAATATATCATCAAAATTGATGGAATCAATATAAACCTTCTACAAAGTGGGCACATCAAATCAGACAAAAAAGAAGGCAATACAACTAGTAAGTTATATTCTAATGTTCATATCTACACCAGAAACAACATACTAAAATTTTATAAGAAATGGAATAAGTTTACTAATTTAATAGGATAAAAAATGCACTGCTCTTTTCCCTTAATTTCTTCTTCTCTTTTCCCTTAATTTCTTCTTCTCTTTGATTCCGATGAACCCCTCTCTCTCTCTCCTTTTTCTTTCTTTTTCAAATGTGGGAGTTAATACTCTTTCCCCTAATTTCTTCTTTTTTTTCAGCGCCGATGAACCTCTTTCTCAAAAACCACTTCTTCTTTCTTTTATTTATTTTTTTCTATTTTTTTGTTTTAAAGTTGTAGATCTTACTTGAGTTGGAAACCACCAATATTTTTATAGTTTTAACCAAATTTTTTATATGCGTTGGACAAATAAATCCCTAACAAATTTTACATTTAAGACAATTATATCAAAAAATATCTTTATAAACAAATTAATTCGCTTCAAGATGACGGAGACCAATCCCAAAATAACTCTCGAGAACTTTTAGAGAATAAAAATTTGTTAAAAAATAAAGTATCTGAAATCTCTTGAGAACCAATTTGAATGTTTATTCAAATTAAATTTAGTGAATTTAGGTTATGTAGATCCGAAAGATGTATGATCTCAAAGTGGGGAACCACATGAATGCAAGTGGGTTTGGGACCTGAAACTGATGAGTGATATAGTGCCTCAAACAATGCTGCTTTAACAATAAAGATCTCTTACTGTGTTATTAAGAAACATGATCTGTTAGGCTTTCCCTCTTGGATGAAGAAATGGAACGGTAAACAGAGGATCAAAGATTTTGTCTAGCTACTCAAGGCATGGTTTCCTAATGTTCGTGAGTAGGAAGGGACTATGGCATTTCAGGTGAGCCCAAAAAATATTCTTGAAGGGTTGAGAATTTTGTGCCATAGATGAACTGATCACTTACTTGTGGAATCAAATTCCTTAACCGTTTTAGTTATAATCAAGCGTCTAAATGAAGTTGGGAAGAATCCTGCGAAGTATCATAAAGTTGCTTAAGTTGGTCAGTGAAGCTGGAATTCGTAAAAGGAGGACAAAAAAGGAGGTAAGTAAAGTATGTAATTTCCGATTGGATTGATGTTTGCAAAGAAACGTTCATATCAAAGTACTTTTGTATAATTAATTTTGATTATAGTTGGATTGGTATCAACTTAATTTGTGTTAGAATAATTTTTGCCAAACTTGATGCATTGTGGTAACTATGAACTTCTATGACTTTAGATTGAGACTGTAAGACACCCATTTTAGCTTTTAAGTTGTCATTGCAGCTTTGTGAAAACGGCTGTTTGAAATAACAATTTTAGTTAAGCGATGATGATGAAAAATACCTTAACATTTATTTTGGGCAACATAAGATATCAAATGTGCATTTGATGGATGAAATAAAATGCCTATCCAAATAAGTGTTAAGGGTCTTTTTGATTTGTGTTTTTATTTTCTGTTTTTATTTTCAATATTTTTTATTTTTCAGATTTTGTAAGGTAAAAAGGAGACAATGAAAACAATAAAATCCTGTTTTTCAGTTTCACCTCCTGATTTCTCTTTTTTCTTCATAAAATTCTGAAAACAGAAAACACTGAAAATTAAAACAGAAAATAGAAACACAAATCAAACACACCCTAAATTTTCCAGTGTTTTTAAAGAATCCGCAGACGTATCGAGAGCCAAAAGCTATGCTTTATTGAGGGGATTTTGTTTTTTCCTTTAATTTCCTACTCTTGCAAGAAAATCCTCTTGCTAAATTTCCGCTACACAATAGCGCCGATGATGTCACTTGATCCATGTTGATAAGTCTTTGTTGTTCTTTCTTTAACAGATGTCCTAACCAAACCCCTCCCAAAACATAGTCTAGCCAATATTCCAACATCAGGATTTATAACATGACCGCACGATTTAATTTAGTTAACACCATGTCAACCAATAAGATAGTATGACACTACATAAGTTGGCTAGACCAGAATCTAGACGCAAGATTGTTGCACAAATTTATAAAACAAACAAGTAACCGCAACAGGCAACAAGAAAGATAAAACAACCGATTCTAAAATGCTGATCCTGGCAAAGTTGGCAGTGTCTCAAAGAAACACACCTTAGGCAGTTAGCTAACTTAGACATCAGGCTCATCCAGCTCGTCTTGTGTTTTCTTCCTGTACTTGCGGTTCAACCTTTGAGAGCTCTTCTTAACATCTTCAATGGCTTCTCCTGGCATATCCTCCTCCATTGCACAAACATCAGTATCCTCATTCTCACCAGCTGCTATACTAACACTGAAAGCTCTTTTATTCTCCTTCCCAACATCCTCTTTTTGCTTTGAAACATTCTTATGCTCTACCATTGAAACATCACCGGATTTCTTCCTTGATATGAATGTAACCGATGGAAGATCATCCTCGGCATCCTCTCCCTGTGATCCGGTTCCAGCAGCAGCATTTGACGCCTTTAACTGCGAAAGGAAACTCATATACGCTGCCTTATTCGATTTATCATCAATGTCATCGTTGGAATCATCGAAAGTATATCGCGTGTATCTCGACGGATTTCGAATGTAATCTGGAACAGCTGAAGCAAATTCTTGTGCCTTTGATGGCTGCTCGAAAACTGCTTCTTCTTCAATCAAAGAAGTCTTCATTCGAACATCCCTCGTTCCTTCATATTCTTCGTCCTCACCATATCTAACATCGCAATCAGGATCAAACCGAACACGTTTCTGGGACTTCTGTTCTGGAGGCTTATCCTTACTCTTCAAAATGGGCTTGAGATTAATACTATCGACACCACCGTCGCCACCGCCGGTGTCAGCCCCTGGTGCTGATTTATCAGAGACGTGCAAAGCATCAATTTTTTTAGCTGCTTCATCATCCTGCTTCAGCCTCATTTTTGCAGCCAAGTGGTTGGCACGTGGGTCCCTCACGTGTTCTCCGAACCTAGATGGAAGAGCGTAGCAAGAATCAATCTCAACACCATCATCAGCTATATCCTTCATATAAACTCGATCCCCCTGGTTCTCTTTCCCAATTGCTTGTTTATCATATTTATCTTCCTCTTCCTGCACAAACCAATTGATTCAAGATTTTCAATCAGAAATATTATCTAAATTAAATATCTTAAATATTTAACCAGCAAAAATGGCACAAACCCTAGTTGATTCAAATGCAGCTATATTTTCAGCATCCAAATTTCAATTCGTGTAGGTTCCAATTGTAATTTCAAATATTCAGTGAAAATTGATCAAAATATAAAACAAGAGATAAGGGATTAGTAGTACCTCGTGATCAAGGGTGCAATCGAGGCCAATACCAGACCTAATTTGCCACTGTTCATCGTCGTAATCGTCGGGTTTGAGCTGAGTACGACGAAACCCCGCGTCACCATCTTCGTTATCGTCGTCTTCGTCGTTGAGATCATCGAGGTCATTCTCTAGCTGAACCCGGAAGCTGGAAGAAAAAGAGGAGGAGGTTGAGGCGGCGGACCATGCGGAGGGTTTAGGGTCGGGTTTAGGTTCGGATTGGTTGGATGGTGTGGAGTTGATTTCGTCGTCGGCGAGGGACCAGAGAGAGGAGAGAGAAGAAGGGGAGGTTGAAGAAAGAGGAAGAGAACCGAAGGCTTTGTCGACGCGGACTCTGAAACTGTCTTCCATTGCTATCGATGCCTAAGCTAATGCTTCGTTCAGGTTTAGTTTCGTTGGTGATGTGGCTTGTGTTGTGAATTTGCGGCGAAAGGGATTTGTATCGGGTAAGGCCCAATGTTAGTTAGTCTAATTGATTGATTGATTGAATTAGGAAGGAACTAAATATATATAGAGCATTGTTTATAAAAGATAAAAATAAAAATAAAATAAGATAAAAAGATAATATAAAGATAAGATAAGATAAGACTAAAATTATACTTGAATTTATATATTTTATTGAGTTGAATTTGTGAACGATGAGACTTCTCTATTATTGTTATAGACTAAAGTGAAAGAATGATTTAATAAACTTTTTAGTTTATGTAGAGAGGACTATGTAATATGTGGTGTAAAGAAAGTAAAGAAGGGAGAAGAAGGAATAAAATTCACTGAAAAGGAGATATTTCTTATACCAAAAACAAAGATCAGATGTTGGAAGATAAAGAAGAAGCATAGAGAGAAGATCCACACAAAAATTTTTTTTAGTGAAATTGTGAAAGGAGAGAAGAAGCCAGTCATAGCAAATGAAGATGATAGTTTTTCATCACCATCATTGGAAGAGGATAATAAAAAGATGGAAGGTGGAGAAAAAGAAAACATTAGAGGTAAGAAAGAAGGGAAAAAACAAAAACAAAAAATAAGAGTAGAAAAAATTAATGACATTTTTAACTTTGTGATCAATGAGACTGCAATAAAAAATCTGAGACATCCTTGGTGGGATATCCTCATTGTCAAGCTAATAGAGAGAAAGATTTCATTAGCAGCACTAACTAGGAAGTTGGAGGCGGGAAAAGCAAGGAAGTATTGAGGCGATTAACCTAGTTCTCTCAAGAAGATTTAGACTTTGTTGTAATGAAAAGTTCTTGGAAGATCTTCGATCACTACTTTACTCTAAGATTTTGTAAACCTAGTTTTAATACTATGAAGGCTACCATAGATATAGTGGCAGTGTGGATGAGACTTCTTGGACTAGCTATTGAGTACTATAAACAAGAGATGTTGGAGATAATTAACAACATAGTAGACAGAACTCTGAGGGTGAATTCTAATACGATAGATAAGTGCAAAGGAAAGTTTGCAAAGCTTTGTGTAGAACTTGACCTCACTGAGCCTCTAGTATCTCAATACTCCATTAGTGGACTTAGATACAAGACAGAATATGAAGGGAGCTATAATATATGATTCTCATGTGCCATTGTGGGACATGAGAAAGCTAACTTTCCTGAAATAAAAATCCAGCACAATCTACCTAATCTATTACAATTACAGCGATCGAGGGAGGAGAAAAATCAACAGAAGAAGACAATGCAGGAAGAAAAATAGTCAGGGATAATGAATGAAATTCAACTCAAGAAAAAGATAAAAAAAATAATAAAAGGAGAGATTGATCCAAATGATCCTTAGATGATGGTACAATGGCCAATACGTGGTAAGACAGCAAAAAAGATTTGAGGTTGGTACAAATAATGGGATAAATAGTGATGAGAGAAAGAAAGAAAAGCAAAAAGTGGCAGGTACTAGGTTTGCAATATTAGGGGAGGAGATTCCAATTATTTTTTCACCTAATAATGTAAATACAGAGAATGTCCTCCTAAAAAAATACAATAGAGAGATCTCAACCATTTTTCACCTCTAAAAATACACCAAATCAAATTGTCTAGCCAAATAAAGAAAACAATGGTCCAATTAAAAATCTAATTACAACAACCCAACCAAAAAGACCACCAACAAAGTTAATAGCCATAAAATCTATATGACCAAACCAGTGAATGATAATACCATACAAATACAACCCAGTCCAATAACCAAGGATACTAATAATGAACCTATAAAACAACCACAACTCAAGAATCTTAATAACAAATATCATAAAACACAACAACTGAACGACCCACAAGTAGGGGTGGCAAGTGGGGAAGCCCGCCCCGCCCCGCCCCGCCTAGTGAGGCGGTCCCAGAATCCCAACTCGCCCCGCCTAACGGCGGGCTGGCGGGCCGGCGGGCCAAGCCCGCCAAATATCCTCTTTTTTTTTTACTTTTAAATATTAAATAACATATATAAAGACATAAAAAAAATCTAATTATTTTTTACTTTTAACTACTATAATTTCTAAAAGTATAAACAAATTATAATTTTTATATTCACAAACACTAAAGTTTTTGTAATTATAAATATCTAATAAACATAATTATAAACTAAGTTTTCATTCAAGACATAATTATAAATATTGTTCTCAAAGTAAAATAAACATAATCCAAAATATAATTATAAATATTGTCTCTAAAACAAAATAAACATAATCCAAAACACTCAATTTTCTTCTTCATTCTCTTGTAAGTTGGGTTGGAAGAAGTTGGGTTTTGGTAAAAAATATTGTAAAAATACCCCCTTGCTAAAAAATACTAAGCCCGGCGGGGAAGCCCGCCCCGCCCCGCCAAAGCCCGCGGTTTAAGCGGTGCGGGTTAAGCGGGCTTTTGCTATTTGACAGTCCCAATTTTCCAGCCCAGCCCGCCTTTTTTGGCCGGTTACGCGGGCCGGCCCAGCGAGTTCAGGCCCGTTTGCCACCCCTACCCACAAGATTTACTTGACCATATCATGACCTCACCTGATCAATTCTATGAGGGAACTGTCATCTCAGAAATAATAAAAATGGAAGAGGAGATTGAAGAAACACCTGAACCCAAACTTCCGAATCTATATTCCATAGACATTGCCATTATGGTTGAAGCAACCTTATTCTATTAAAGAAAACTTAATCATGGTGGCATTGAAGGAAGTGATCTCAATATGAAAGATGGTGATTCAAGAGAGGAAAAAAATGGTGAAGAGAAAAACAATAAGATCGAAATGAATGGAAGGTTAGATGATGAATATATAAAGGATGAGATGCTTTTGGAGCATTGAGGTATATTCCAACTCTCCTTAGTCTTTATTATTATTTTTAGTTGGAATTGTAGGAGTGCTGCGAGCCAAGCTTTTAATCGCATACTCGAAGAGTATATGAGAATTTATAATTTGGATGTTATTCTAATTGAAACTAGATGTAGTGAAAAACAGGCCATGAGAGTTATAAGAAGGAATGTGTTTGATTTTAGTCATATGGAAGAAGTGGAAGGCTTTGGTAGAGGTATATAGGTGTTATGAAAAAATTTTAGTATCTCTATTATAGTAAAAAAGTCACAAAAATAGTTTGTGCACATAAAAATATCAAAAGATGATAATAGGAGCTAGATGATTACAGCAGTGTATGCTAGCCCTAATGAGAGGGTTAGAAAGGATGCATAGAGGGACCTAAAATCTATAGCCGCTAGCATGATGGAAGAATGGTTAATTATGGGAGACTTTAATGAAATAGCCTGCCCATTAGAAAGGAAACAAGGAGGAAGATGTGATGTTAGTGCTTGCAAAAGATTCAAAAGATGGATAAATGAGTGCTACCTTGTTGATTCGGATTTTGTTGGCTCTAAGTACACGTGGAGAGTGCCACAGTGGGAGGGTCTTGAGAGAGTTTACAAGCAACTGGATAGAGCTCTATCTAATCCCAGTTAGAGAACTCAGTTTGAAGAAGCTAAATTTGAGGTACTCATGAGAACGAACTCAAATCATTACCTCTTGTTAATTACTACAAAACCACTTTTGTCAAAGAATAAAAATAAGTTGTTCCACTATGAAACTTTGTGGAATCTCCAACTGGATTTTGAACAAGTCATCAAAAAGAGTTGAAATCCATATGCGCCTTTTATACCTACTCTTGCTAACATGACATAATGACTAAAACGGTGAAACATAGAGATTTTTGGCCATGTTGTCAGGCAGAAAAGGAGGCTGATGAATAGAATTTGTGGTATACAGAGTGCTCGAGACTATGCTAGTAACACTTTTCTACAGAAGTTGAAGAAGCAATTTACGGAAAAAATGAAAATTATTTTGAATTGAGAAGAGATCATGTAGTTGCAAAAATCGAGGAAGAAATGGGTGGTTGAAGGGAATAGAAATACACAGTACTATCATATTAGAACCATTATTAGGAGAAAGAGAAATAAGGTCCTAAAGTTAAAGAACTCTGACAAAAAGTGGATCGAAAGAGTTGAGACTTTAGAGAAAATGGCAGTTGACTATTTTAAATGGTTGTATAAGGAAGAGAATACAATAGCACAGAACCTCAATATGACTAAGAGCTATCCACCGTTGGAGTAAAAAAGTAGTTTTATCTAAAAATAACCCATTGGGGGAGGAAATAAGAAGAGCCATCATTAACATTGGCTCTCTAAAAATGCCAGGTTTGGATGGTTATCCTGCCATATTCTATAACAGGAGGTTAATCAAGAGTAGTGTGGTGGAACATGTTAGGTTGATATGGGAGGAACCAGAAAATATAAAGGAGCAAAATGGCACACTGATATCCCTTATACCAAAGGTCTATACACCTGAGTTTATGTTTCAATTTCGGCCTATATCTCTTTGTAATGTCATTTACAAGTGTCTCTCCAAGATTGTAGTTGAAAGACTAAAACCTACTCTAAAGGACCGAATTGCTCTATATCAATTCAGTTTTGTCCCTGGCCAAAAATACAAGACAACATAATGATAGCAAAGGAGT
This sequence comes from Arachis stenosperma, assembly GCF_014773155.1. Taxonomy (NCBI): domain Eukaryota; kingdom Viridiplantae; phylum Streptophyta; class Magnoliopsida; order Fabales; family Fabaceae; genus Arachis; species Arachis stenosperma. The sequence goes on from NC_080382.1 coordinate 123,907,051, forward strand.
TGACACATATCATGAAGAGAATGAAAGGGAAGATGGGTTTTATAGCGATTAAATTTGATTTTGAAAAAGCCTATGATAAAGTGAGGTGGTCTTTTATTGAAGAGTGCTTAAAGGAGTTTGGGGTGAATGAGAAGCTGCTAAGAATCATTATGGACAGCATCACTACAGTGAATTATAGTGTATTATGAAATGGAGACAAAACAAAAAAGATTAACCCTATGAAAGGGATAAGACAAAAAGACCCAATCTCTCCTTATATCTTTATGATAGTATAGACAAAATCTAACAATTAATTGAAAAAAGGATGAAAATTAATACGTGGAGACCTATGAAAGTTGGTAGGAGGAGGCCTATGATATCACACATTTTTGCAGATGATTTATTAGTGTTTGCAGAGGCTAAAGAGGAGAAGATCAAAATAGTGATGGAGATAATGACTTGATTTTCCTTTGTTTCTAAGTTGAAAGTCAACAGTGCTAAAATTACAACGATTTTTTTTCTGAAAATGTCAATTTGATATATAGGAAAAAGAGTACATAGAGTTGATAAAGAAATAGTTGATAGAAAAAAATTGAAGGAAAAAACAGTATAAAAATCTGTGCCTTAAGTTTTTATTTGTCTCAATATTTTTAAAAGACACAAAATACATGTTATGTATGAGTAATTGTGTGTAACTGTATTTTTCATAATTTTGTGTCTCACCAAACAAACACCATACATATATCACTATCATTGTGTCTATGTTTTGATGGATAAGTTCACTAAAAACAAACACTATCTAATTGCTTAGGCAAGTATTTGGGTGCAATGATAACAAATAATAGAAAAGGAAAGGAGAAGTTTAAAACTGTGTTACAAAGAGTTCATGGAAAATTAAAGGGTTAGAAGGCTCAATATCTCTCTTTTTGGTGGGTAGAATTACTTTAACAAAAGCAGTCTTGAGTCTACCGGCGAACCATAAAATGCAGCACAGTAACGTTTTGAAAGATATTTATGCAAAATTGGAAAAAGCTCAAAATAAGTTTCATTTGAGGAGATCAAGTAAATCAAAAAAAAATTTATCATGTGGGGTGGAACACTTTATGTCTTAACAAACAAATGGAAAGACTTGGATTCAAGAAGCTTGATACCATAAATGAGAATTTTTTTAATGAAGCTAATATGAAAAATATTCTAAGAATCGGAAGCTCTATGAGTTAAAGTAATCACCTAGATTTTACTAGTGATGTAAATAGAAGCTACAAGAATCGCAAATCAAACTTTATCTCCTAGTTAAAATTGGAGACTACAAATCAAGTTGAAAGAATCATGCATGAAGCATCTATATATATAACAAGTTGCACTCATCATTTCCATATTAGAAGAATTATGAATTGCATTGGAAGTTTTAAATTGATGACTAAATTTAAAAAAAATTTAAGATGTTTATAGTAGTTATGCTAAAAATTACAAGATGCTGACTAATAAAGATGTAAAAATTATTTATTTAAATAGTCAAAATTAAAAGTAAAGTTGGATAATTATGTGTATTAGAAAGCTAATAGAGTCATAAATTATTATTATGAAACATTATTTATATAATGGCACATGTGCCTTATGAATTTTGTGTCTTTTATGAAATGAAAAATATATTTTGAAAATTGAGAAATGTTCATTGATTTTTTATTCTATGAGTGTTAGTAAGTCTTAAGATAAAAAAATATGATAATGTTATTTATGTGAATTAGTAATTTTGGGACTAATATAATGTGAGTATTATACTTATAAATATGTATATTTTATAAATAAAAAATTCAAAAAATGTATTATTTAATATTATATATATTTATTTTAAAAAATCAAAATTTTTGTAAGGATTTTAATATTGGTCGAGTAATAATACACACAAGTAACGACATTAATGAGGTTGGCCAATCTATATCTATCTACAATTGATAGGATTATGTTATGCACCATTTCTCCTAGTAAATCGAGGGATTAATATGTGTGTGTGTTTTTTTTTTCTAACGCATAAAACTCCAAAAAAAAAAAAGAAACAACGATTTACACATGTTTTTTTTTTTTCAAATAAATCGTTGGTTCTGTCTACGTTTTATTGTAAAACTTAAGATTTGTCAAAATAATAATTTGTTTTTAGGACAATCTAATAGTTTTAGGATGCAAATAGTTTAAATAAGTAAATTATTTAAAATAATTTAATGTCCAAAAAAAATGATGTATAATTTTAATTGAATTTTTATCATCATAATCTAAAAAATCCTAGATTAATTAGAATAAAATGATAAATAAATTTTTGAAAATTTATACATCGAACATATTTGTATTTAAAGAAAAAAATATCAATAAAATTTTGTATAATAACTGACGAAGAAATATATTACTTTCAGATTAGCTTTTATAACTAAAATAAAATTTTTTAATTTAAATGTAACTTATCTACATTTGTTATTATAGAAGACTTTATTGATATTTTTTTTCAATGACTAATCTATTTGAAGTGTAAATTTTCATAGATTTTTATAAGTTTACTCTAAATTATAATATGATAACATGGAAAACTAGGGGAAAAAAACAACTAAAATTATACAAAAAAAAAAACAAAGACAAAAAAAACATCCAAAAATATATACAACAACACGTTCGAAATCTTCGATAATGAAACATTTAAAATTAGTAATACTAATCATCCAAAACCAAGAAGAAAAGGGCGTCACAGCTACGACAGACGTGGGGAGGAGGAAAAGAAGAAGCGACAACAGACGCGAGATGAAGAAGAAGAAGGAGGAAGAGGAAGAAGAAGAAAGTCAACGCGACGATCTACGACTCGCACCGATAGAGGGGGAGAGGCGGTTGCGACTTCTACGGTGATGATGACGAGGTGGGGGATGTCGCTACATGGACGGCGCGAGTGTTTTCCTCGCTGTTTCTTCCTTCTTGAGTGCCCCTGCGTGAACAACGGTGGCTGCTCGTGACGGATCTCCGAACGACGCAGCAGCAGCTTTCTTCTCCTTCACGATGGCTCCTGCGTCAATGACAGTGGTTACGGCGGACTACAACGAGGACAACAGGTGACAGAACTCTGGAAGGTGTGGCACCAATGCGGTGGTGGCACGACGAATGGCTCTATGGAGGGCTTAGGATAAAGGGTTGCTCGACGTGGATGGCTTAAGTGAAAGGGATTAGGATTTGTATGGTGGTTCTTTTTCTATGGGTGAGAGTGGAATTAAAATTAGGGTAGTTTTTGAGAAGTAGATTACTTTTTTTTTGAAAAAGTATAGGGAGATAACAAGAAAACGAGCCAACTTAAACAATTTCTTTAATAATTAATTTAATTTTATTTAAATTAGAATTTGAATAATTAGAATTTGGTAAATAATCTCCCCACAAATCCTAATTTTTTCTCTCAAGCCCTTGCTCCTAACCACATGCCGTGCCGCTTCATCGTGCCTCCACCACACTACCGTAGCACCAACCAGAGTTTACGCACTCCCAGTGGTTGTTGCAAACTGCTGCAACCTCCACCATTGACACAGGACTCTTCGCGAACAAGAGCAACAAGCCATCGTGCCGCCGCTTCATCGATTGGCAATCATTCTCCCTCCTCAGTGATGAAACCATCCCCAACCATCGCGCTCCCCCCAGTCGAGTTGTTGTTGCTGCGTCGCCATTCTCATGCGAGCTGTGCATGCGGTCTCTCATGTTGTTCACGTCGCCGCTGCAGGGAGAAGGCGCGAGTGACATGATCACGCTCCCTTTCTTCCATCACGCTACAATGGGCCTATCCTCCCTCTTGTTGCCGTCCTACCTCCGACGCCATGTCTTCTTCTTTTTCTTCTTTTGTTGTGATTTTGATTTTTTTCTATGTGATTTGGATGTGTTTTTCATGTAATTTGAATTTTTTAATATAATTTGGATATTTTTTGGTATATTGTGGATATTTTTTCATCTCTTAATAGAAAATGTATTGGAGTTTACAATGTGGATGTTTCTCTTACAAAGAAAGAAATATCCAATTAAAAGTATTGAGATTTAAGATGCGAATATTTTTTAAAAGAAAAACATCTACAATTTTTTGAGAATGAATGAATTTAATATGATTTTAAATTTTTTCGATGTGATTTGAATTTTATATAATTTAGACTTTTTTATATATTATGGATTTTTTTCTTTTATGAGTATTAAGATTCAGTCCAAATAAGAGTTAGCTAAAGTTAGATGTATCCTTTATTAATTACTTTTTTTTTTCATAGTAGACTGTATTTTATAATTAGTTGACTGCCAGTTAGCTGGACTCCTGAGTCCTGATTGATTTTCTTTTCTGTCTTTTTTCATATATATATATATATATATATATATCCGTAGAGCTAAGAGGAAAATCGTGTATCTGTATCTACTATATAAATCTAATAATCTAATCAGTAATTTGTACGGGATAGGCCCACTTGTGTGCTTCCCTTCTACTCCACAACTTAATCCAAGCAAGCTTCCTATTTCAGCCAACAACAATAGTCCAATGCTAAACACACTCGAAAATATTATAAAGCAACAGAAGCACACACTCTCTCTCTCACTGCAATAATCACTTGAACTGAACAACATATAGTGATTACTGACTAGTGAGTAGTGATGATGGGCGCTGCTACGGTGCTACTCGTCGTTATAGTGGCGGCGATTTGGGTGGCGAAATCCCACTCAGAGTACATAGAGTACAACACCACGCAGAGGATCGTCAACGGTCAAATAAACGTTCACTTGGTGCCTCACTCCCACGACGATGTTGGCTGGCTCAAGACCGTTGATCAATACTACGTCGGAGCCAACAACTCCATTCGTGTTAGTCTCAATTTTCTTTCTTTATTTTTGACTTTGAGGTTCCAAGAATTTCTTTCTCACTTGCTACTTGGCAGGGTGCATGTGTGCAGAACGTGCTGGATTCTGTGATCTCTGCGCTTTTGGAAGACAAGAATCGCAAATTTATCTATGTTGAGATGGTGATAATACTTTGATTTGATACTGACACTCAGTTTTTTTTTTTTTTTTTTTTTTTTTGTGGATGGTAAAATTCTTAAAGGAAATGAGTGATTGTTGTGTTTGACTGGGAAATTTCTATTTTGATTGTAATTTTTTATGTAGGCATTTTTCCAACGATGGTGGAGACAGCAAAGTAAAGCTAAGAAAATTAAAGTGAAGGAGCTTGTTGACTCTGGTCAGCTTGAATTCATGTAAGTCTTGTATTTTCTTCTGCCTGAAGCTACTTAGTAGTTACTGTTTTGAATTATTGCCTATGATTTACTTTGATCAGTTTGATGTTGCAATATCTGAATGAGTACCTTGTAACTTGTAAGTCAAAGGTCTTTCTCGTTTTTCTGATTCATATAATCTGTGTAGATCAAACATAAGTCTATGAAGCAGAATCTGATTAACAATGTTCCCCTTTAATATCTGAGTTTGTTTTTGAAGAAATGGGGGCATGTGCATGCATGATGAGGCCACCCCGCATTACATTGACCTGATTGATCAGACAACTCTCGGGCATCAATTCATTAAAGATGAGTTCGGTAAGACTCCAAGAGTTGGCTGGCAGATCGATCCTTTTGGCCATTCTGCGGTTCAGGCGTACTTGCTTGGCGCCGAGGTATGTTTATCATAATCCAGTTATGTGGAAAGTTAGTATACTTGTCAAAATAACTAGTTTCAGTGGATTAGAACTAGAATATGATAAGTGCTATTAGTGCTGCATACAGTGTCCAAGTTTTACTCATTATATCTATGTTGCAGCTGGGATTCGATTCGCTCTTTTTTGCCAGAATTGATTACCAGGATAGAGCCAAGCGATTGAAGGAGAAGATGCTTGAGGTTATTTGGCAGGGTTCTAGGTCTCTTGGTTCTTCTTCACAAGTTAGTTCCTATCAATATTGTTTCTGTCTAGATATATAAGGTTTAGTTTTCCAGTTCCTTCATAGGTGACTTTGTTGCAGATATTTACTGGGATATTTCCCAGGCATTACGATCCTCCTGATGGCTTCACGTTTGAGATCAATGATGTTTCCCCTCCTATTCAGGTAAATTTCTTGTATTCTTTAAAATTTATGGAAAGAATATGTTGAATACTTTTTTAGTATCCTCATCTGAGATTCAAGTAAATTTATATTGAAGGATGACATTGAACTGTTTGACTATAATGTTCAAGAAAGGGTCAATGACTTTGTAGCTGCAGCCATATATCAGGTGAGTCGTTGACCATTGATCCCCCCTCCTCTCTCTCTCTCTCTCTCTCTCTCTCTCTCTCTCTCTCTTGTTATGTCAATGTCTTTTCTTTTTCTTTTCCATGGCACAGATTAATCTCTCTCTCTCTCTCTCTCTAAATCATACAAGAACAGAAGTTATATTTTAATTGCTTGATCCAGTGTGTTATATTTGATGTTTTGAGAGAAGATTCTTGGTCTAGTATTATCATCTCATACATCAATGAAGAATTTATGGTTAGTTCCCCGTTTTATTATTCACAATAATCTTGAACACTTGAGTGGAGAAACTATGACATTTTGAGTGGTCTAATTATGTGTTAAGATACTCTCATAGAAACATTAATCCGTAATTTTAGGTTTCTTATCTGTCTCTGCAGTCTGCACATGATACTAAAGGTAAAAAATAAAACAAACTAGAGGTAGAGTAAGGCATGGAGGCAGTTGCATTTGATTTTGTGCTTTTGACAGCAAAAGCGAAAAATATCTATGTTTTGGAAAAGTTCTTAGAAGGCTTTCTTCTGCTTTAAGAGAGTCACAGGAGCTTCTAGTCAGCTAAGACTGTCAATGGATGTAAACTACCTAAAAGAAAACTTCAGCTTCTCTTAATTCTAGCAGTTTTACTTTCCTGCTTTAGGCATATACTTCCGTATGTTCTCAATAGTTTATGATTGCTTTAATAAATAAATAAAAATTTGTAAGTTAAATGTATTATATTACCATTATTTCATCAGCTTTTAATCAAACTTTTCAACATTGATGCATTTGTAGATTTTTACAGGACGTTTAGCACCAAAGCCCACATCATTCGAAATGAGGCCTAAAAAAGGCCTAATGATGCACTGGTTGACGAGACTAGATTTTTACTTTTATATCATATATTTACTTTGGTTTTATGTTGTTTGAAGCGTAATAGGATCCTATGGAAGTTACAAACTGAATTGTCTTTGTCCATATCTAGGCTAATGTGACCAGAACCAATCACATTATGTGGGCAATGGGGACAGACTTCCGGTATCAATATGCTGATTCATGGTTCAGGCAGATGGATAAGTTTATTCACTATGTGAATCAGGTGCTCTACCTTTGCAATTGTTGCCTAAAGTGTTGCTTCGGACTTTTTTGTTTTTCATACTTGATGGGAGATACTGGATTTTACCACTTTTGAGTTAAAATCTATGCTTTCTTTTTGTGTCATACACTCAGGATGGGCGTGTCAATGCATTATATTCAACACCATCTATCTACACTGATTCAAAATATGCAGCGAATGAGCAATGGCCTCTTAAAGTTGATGATTTCTTCCCGTGAGTTTTTCTTGAATATATATATTATATATATTTGTTTTAGATTTATGTTTTGATGTGAGTTAAGAAGGAGGAAGGGAAAATGATCCAAAGCTTTGTTTGGAAGATGGTAGAGACCAACTGAGAATCACCAATATATATATATATAGGAGCCAAGAGAGAATGCAAATCAGGTGCTGCAAGGAAATGAAATTAGTCCCATTCGGCCTTGATCAACATAAATAACTTACTGAGCTGTCTAAAAGTGAGTGGATGGGAGGGGAAAGGTGGGATTGAGATTCTCTGTGAACGAGTACTGTATTCTTTTCTTCTTAGCTGTCACACTGATTTCAACACAAGGGGTGTCAATAATACAGACATTTTCTCTGTTTTAAAGTCTCTATTACGAATTTCTATCACAAGACTTTTCATGAGGAGAAGGGAAGTATTTTTAATTCAAATAACGTAATAAACAGTCATTTCTCCTACTTTAACCTGCAAATAGGAGGAAGGCAGTTCATCACCGCTACCATTCTGTCACTTCCCATCCTTTCTTTTCCTCCTAAGATTTCTATACATTGTTGAAAGAGATCAGTTTTAATTCAAGGTACATAATTTCAGATATGCAGATAAACCGAATGCATATTGGACTGGCTATTTTACAAGTAGGCCAGCTTTAAAGGGTTATGTGAGAGTGATGAGTGGTTACTATCAGGTAAAATCTTATGCTCGTTTTTTTACCTGTAAGTTAGTTTGTTGTCATCCTTGTGAGCTCTCCCATACTTCCTTCTTAGAACATCTGTTACTTTCTTGTTGACATTTAGGCAGCAAGGCAATTAGAATTTTTCAAAGGGAGGAATGCATCTCGACCAAATACTAATTTATTAGCAGAAGCTTTAGCAATTGCTCAGCATCATGATGCAGTGAGTGGCACAGAGAGACAACATGTTGCTGCTGATTATGCACTGCGACTGTCATTGGGCTATAAGGAGGTGCATATTGATGATTTTCTGTTTGGTTGCCGATAACATAAAATTAAATGGACCACTGTCTCTTGATTTTCAGGCAGAAGTGGTGGTTGCATCTGCCCTTGCTTTCTTGGTAAACCAAAAGTTAAGTTTGCAACAGGTGAAGCCAGTGACGGACTTACAACAGGCAATGCACTCTGGACACAGAATAAGTTTCTTATGTTTTCAATCGATGGTTTCATCATAAATTAACTTCTAATATGTTACTTCTTGTCTGACTGTTGACAGGAAATTAAAAACTAAAATTAGTTATTAGATTTTTTTTCTGCAAGCCACATATATGCAACATGAATTCATGCATTCTGAAACCACCCAACTCCCTAGGGAAAAGATAGTTTAGCTGCATGAACCATTCTAAGAAGATAAAGTCTCATTTGTTCTATGTTTGACTGAATTACTGTATAGTTAAGGCTATTAAGATCTGTTACGTGATCACTTTTTTTCTAGTTTATTTTTAGTTAAAGGCTTGCTAAACTATGTGATGTTAGAGTCTGTAAATCTAATAATCTGAGAACACTTTGTAATATTATGGATTTATGTTAAAGCTGTCATGTGAATCTGGCTGCAGTGTCCTCTACTCAATATAAGTTACTGTCCTTCATCAGAAGCTACGTTGAGCAATGGAAAAAGCTTGGTAAGTATAATAATGTACATCAGTCAACCATTAAAAGCAAGAGTTACATCACTCAAAGTTATGAGCAGATATGAACCTCTTCAATATCATATTTCTCTTAATGTTGTGGCCTTTTGTAGGTGATTGTTGTTTATAACCCACTTGCTTGGAAGAGGGAGGAAGTAATTCGAATTCCTGTAAGTGCTTAGAATGATATTTTTTTTTTTTTCCGTTGAGCATATGTAACACTATAAAGATAACGTGCCATCATCGCTTCTGAATCTAGTGTTAATGCCACACTCCTGTTTCTCAGTAATCATTGTTCATTTTCTTCTAAGAGATTAAAGCATCCTTTAGTCTTGAAGTTCATCCATTGTTGCTAAGTTCATTCTTTAATGACTGATGACAAAACATACTTGCTGCAGGTTTCCACCACAGACATTTCTGTCAAAGATTCTGCTGGGAATGAAGTTGAGTCTCAAATTCTGCCACTATCCAATGCCACTTCAATCCTAAGAAAATACTATGTCAAAGCGTATCTAGGAAAATCTCCTGGTTCAGAATCAAAGTACTGGCTTGCATTTCCAGTGTCTGTACCTCCCCTTGGTTTCAGCACATACATAGTCTCCAAGCCTAGACAGACAGGTAAGAGATGTTGCTTCTGTTTCTAACTTCTTATCTTCCACTCTATGCTTCTATGTACCGATAAGTGGAACTGAGAGCAATTCACTAAATGGCGAAGGTAATCGTTCAACCATATCCAAGGTGCACAAATCAGAAAGAAATACAAATACCAGCATAGAAGTTGGACAAGGGAATTTGAAGCTGCTTTATTCTGCAGATGAAAGAAAGCTTACTCATTATGTTAACAGTAGAAATCTTGTGAGTCCTCAGTATGCATCTCTTAGGTTTTTATATGCTTGCAGATTTTTTAGTGCATTCTAAGATCAAGATAAGATGTAATCTGAATAAGTGGCTTACAAATTCAATTTTCGTTATGGCATAAAGTTAGTTATGCTGATGTTTTATATTCTGTCTTGGTTTTGGCTGAAGGTTAAAGCATCTGTTGAACAAACATACAGTTATTATTCTGGAAATGATGGAACAGATAAAGATCCTCAGGTAAGTTGTGTGTATACATAATTTTCTACATGCATCAACAACAACAACTATGCCAGGCATCTGTATGGATCTAACAATGTCATAGTTCGCTATCACAGATCACATCTGGTTTAAACCCATTTATATTTAAATATCTTTTGATAATTTCTTCCAGAGTTTTTTTTAGAACTCCCTTTTCTCTAGCTAAAGGATTATCCTTCATCTTATTCACTCTCCTAATTGTCATTGGAGCCACCACAAGTCTTCCTTGAACACAATTTTTTAATGCATTAATTTTTGTAGACTTCAATCATATTGTTAGTATGAACAACTTTTTAAATTTTTGGATGGAGGAAGTACATTTTTCTTTCTTTTTTTGCTTTATGCTAGATAGCACTATGATCATACCATTTCTTACTTGCTTCAGTCCATCCATATTATTCTTAAATAAAACTAACTAAAATATTTCTTTGGGATTACCAACTTTTTTTTTCATATTGAAGGCTTCTGGGGCATATGTATTCCGCCCAAATGGATCATTTCCAATTAGATCTGATCGCCAGGTTTCAAACTTTTCATTCTTCAATTTTAAACAGTTGGCAATAGTTTAGTTTGTGATCAATCCAGAGAACAATTCAAGATGCTAATTCTGTATGTTTGTTCGTGTTAAGGAATCTTTTGCTGTTCTAAGTGGTCCAGTGCTGGATGAAGTTCATCAGCAGCTCAATCCATGGATATCTCAGGTAAATTATGGTTAAAATAACCATAATTTCCTCAAGTGTTCTCATCGCTACTCCCTTCCCATGGCATCCACAGGACCCACAAATTTCAGTAAAATGGAAGTTGTGTTTCTTGTGATTATCTATTTTTGTGTGGAACTTAAGCATTATTCTTTCTTCCTTTTACAGATTACAAGGATATTCAAGGGAAAGGAACATGCTGAAGTTGAGTTCACAGTATGTTAGTTCCCCTGTATTCTGATTGCTGAGCAACAAATATATATATATATTTCCTTTTACATGGCACAGAAATAGTGCAGAATTTGCATCTAAAATCTGTTTATGCATATGTAGGTTGGGCCTATACCTGTGGATGATAACATTGGGAAAGAACTTATTACCCAGTTTACAACCTCAATGAAGACCAACAAAACATTCTACACAGATTCCAATGGACGTGACTTCATTAAAAGGGTGTGTTTGTTTTACTCTCTTTTTGTAATAAATATTAAATATTTTTTATTACCTTGATATCACATTAAACCACTCTAATTTGCATGTTTATTTGGGATTTATGTGGAAGACAAAGGTAAAATAATTAATAGGAAGACCTTGAGTTCAATGAAATGATGGGTGATTAATGGGGATGCCAAACATAGGGTTCTGTGTGGATGACATGGAGAAACACTGGTCATATTTTTCAATAGAAAGTGGCTATCAAACTCAAAGGAAAATTCTCATGATGCCAATAATGCCAGCAATATCTATGTTATTTATGTTTGGCACAAAATTGCCAGCAGGACTAAAAACTAGGTTGTGAAGATGGGAGTTCCAAGGTTGATGAGTGTACATACAAGAAAAATAATATTTAAAATGAATAATAAGTGTTGGAGTTAATTTTGTTGAGGAGTAAATGCTGGAAACTTGATAGGTGATTTGTGTTAATGTGTAAAAAAGACAATAAAGTCTTAGTCTCTTGTGGAAGATTGGACCATGTCGAAAATAGTACGAGTTAAGATTGTCTAAAAGAATTCATTGAATATTGGTCGTTCAAAAAGTTCGATGCATTGATTTGTCTATGTATTTGTATCAATCTTGTGGGATAAAACAAGTAAAATTATTTTGCAGATTCGAGATTTCCGGACAGACTGGGATCTACAAGTGAACCAACCCATAGCTGGAAACTATTATCCGGTGTGTTTAATTTAAGTGAATACTCATGATCTTTCCACTATTCTCTGTTTATATTCAGTGTTTTTAAGTGAAGACTCATGATCCCTCCACTATTCTATGTTTATATTCAATAATTTCGCACTTTTTGTGTGTATATAACGATTTTGTAGACTAGCTGCTTCATGTCTTTCCTTCTTCCCCCCTGTAAATCTATTTTTTTCCAAGGCTGATCTAATCTTTTCACTTTTAGATATTTAAATTGTGTTTGAGTTGTAACATGAAGCAATTTTTTGCTATTCCTACAACTAAGCCTATTGGCATGTTTTAGAAAGATGTTATTATCTCTATCATATTTGATTCTGTCTTTCCCCTCATTAAATGGATATTAATGAAAAAATATTGTGCGTTACCACCATTGTCTAAGGTTAACTTAGGAATATATGTGCAAGATAGCAACACAGAACTCTCAGTGTTGGTGGACCGTTCAGTTGGGGTTTCAAGCTTGGTAGACGGTCAAGTAGAGCTCATGCTCCACAGGTTTGTTATGTTCCTTGTCAATCTCTATTGATATTAAGTTCTATTTGCTACAACTTTACTCTATAGATTTATAAATGACATAATTATTGCTGTTTCTTTTTCATATGATGTTCCTTTTCATTTTTCCAGGAGGCTTATCCATGACGATACAAGAGGCGTTGGTGAGGCACTCAATGAAACAGTTTGCATTGCTGGTAGCTGTGAAGGTTTAACCATTCAAGGAAAACTGTACCTTAAAATTGATCCTATAGGTGAAGGTGCTAAGTGGCGTCGAACAGTTGGCCAGGAAGTATATTCACCACTGTTGTTGGCATTTACAGAACAGGTAAAACATAAGGGGAATAAATAAATACGAGTAGTAGTATGGGGTCTTTCATCATAACAGTTTTCCACTATTCTTGCAGGATGGGGATAATTTGTCAAATTTTCAATCATTAACGTTTTCTGGCATAGATTCTTCATACAGTTTCCCAAACAATACTGCTCTTTTAACACTCCAGGTATGCAACTATATTTGGGGAAAATAGCAAAATAGAAGATGGATCTCTAAAATGCTTTCTAGTTGTCTCGTCTTTTCGCCGATGTGATTTTATTGTTTCTGTGGACTTTGCAGGAACTTTACAGTGGAAAAGTACTTCTAAGATTGGCTCACCTTTACGAGGTTTTTATTATTTTACTGATTTACTTATCTGTAGTCCTTTGGTTCTCTCTTGTAGAGTTAAGCTTTTCAACAAAACCAATAATGCAAGCATGCATGCATTTCTATCAAATTAATGGAAACATGGAATATATTTACTTATGTGATATGTAAATGTTTGTTAAGATTAATGACAGTTTGTCAATGCAACTGCAGCAGTTAGTTTAGTCACTGAAGTAATTTTATAATTTTACTTGGAATAACTTGTTATAATTCAAACATCATATGTAATATACTCTCTAATAATTATCTGTACTCACTTGAATCCTGTACATTAATACACACTGTTCTACCATTGAATGAGGTGCCTGTCCCATTAAAACTACTTATATTTCTAATTTATGTTGTCTTGGTATTTGTTCCATGAATAGATTGAGGAGGACAAAGATTATTCAGCAATGGCAAGCGTGGAATTGTTAAAGCTGTTTCCTAACAAGAAGGTAAGATTTATAACTACTACAAGCTACTCTCTAATTTTTGTTCTAACGAGTTGACGACATCTTCAGATAAGGAAAGTGACCGAGATGAGTTTGTCTGCTAATCAAGAAAGAGCTGAAATGGAAAAGAAGAGGTTAGCATGGAAAGTAGAAGGCTCCACGAAAGAAACTAAGGTGGTGAGGGGAGAGCCTGTTGATCCTGAAAAGTTGGTGGTTGAACTTGCTCCAATGGAAATTAGGACATTTTTTATTGAATTTGCTTCCCTTCAAACGGTTCCTGAAGCAGAAAATCAAGCGGCAACGTAATAAGAGGGTTGTTTTCTTCTTCTTGTTTCATCGATATTTATATGCTGTTAGAAATTGTGTTTTCTTATAGAGTTGTATCATTTGTACAATTGTACTCATTTGACTTTTCAACTGAATTGACACAAACCCTTGCGTCAAAACATGGAGTGTGAGGCTCATCCCCATTTTTCTACCAAGTTTTTAACTTTCCATTCATTTTATTTTTCTTTTATTTTTAGATAAATTATTATCAAAATAGAACCAGAAAACTTTTATTTTGCTAATAAAAATAAATAAGAAATTGAAAGTTACAAAACCAATAATAATTAAACTTTAATTTTCTCATTTTATTAATTTTTTATTTTAGAAGATCTTTTTTAAAAAATATGGACAACAGGATATATATATGTATATATATATATATATATATATATATATATATATATATTAAAGAATTTTAAAGATTAAATTTTGATGTGATTTTTATTTCAAATATGATTAGAAAAATGAGATGAGATATTTTCGTTTCTAGAAATATGAGATATTACTTCAAGAAAATTATTTTGGTAAATTTTTAATGTATTTTTTAATAATTATTCAAATATTTTTATAAAAATTCGAATCAAATACACATATCTTTTGACGAATACAATAGTAATTTTTTATAAATTTTTGTCGCTTTTAAATTTTTGGAAGCTTATTTATCTTTTATATTTTACTTTGTTAGTGAAATGACCTTTCGAATATTATTTTGATAATTTACCATTATCTTTTTCAAAAGGATTTTAATTTTAATGAAAATGCATGATGAAAATTTGGAATGTGCGTCCTAAGAAAATATTGTAAGAATATAATAATATTTTTTTAATTTTTTATGTATTTACTATTTAATGTAATAAAAATATAAGAAAAATAATTTTTAATAAATTTTAGTAAAATATTTTTTTATATTATTTTTAAAATGTGTTTTTCGGAGACATATTAGTAAGACCCTTTAAAACGTTTTTAACTAGATAGTTTAGTGTGTTACAAGGTAACAACTAATAATGAGTATAAGTCATTATACCTATTATTAATTTAACATCTATAAAATGAAGAAATTCACATTAATGCACTAAGAGTCTAAAGATGTTTATACGATTTTCAGCTTTTAATGACATTTTAATTTTTAAATGCTGAATTTAAAAATTATTAGTTATTTTGTTAGTAAGACAATACATGATTAATTATCAGTATAAAATTCTTTTTAATTCGTACATAAAAATTAAATTCTAAAAAAAAAATCTTTGTAGCGGAATTAAGTTAAAATTTCAACTAAAAGAGAGTAAATAATTAAATATTTAAAAAAATTACATAAAAAATTAAACAAAATATTATTTGTTTTATATTTAGGAAATAGATTTTATTATTTCCTAATTGATAACATTATTTTTTTATTATTTATTATTCTCAAATTACTCTCATTTTATGAGCCTTTTCTTATCGCAAATAATAATAATAATAATAATAATAATAATAATAATAATAATAATAATAATAGTAATAATAATAATAATGGAGAATAATTTAAAAAACAACTATGATAAAAATGCATAAAAAAGTTGTTACTAAATTAGTCACTTATATAAAATATATGTTTAAATATTAAATATATATTAAAATAAATTAAATAATATATAAATTTATAATAATTAATTTAATAATTAATTTTTGATATTATATAATATTTTTATTAAAAAAAAAGACATAATTCAAGAGGGTCATTATCAAATTCAAAGTCACATTATCATTCTCCTTATATTAATTGTTATTAATATGTGGTACTCCATTTTACATCCTTATATTAATGGTTTAAATACTAAATGCATTTTCTTTTCATTTTCCATGTAATGTTGGAAGGAGAAAAAAATTTAGTAAATTCCATTTATTTTTTTTTACCCTTTTATTCAATCAAATAATAAAATATAGTTATTTTTGTAATTTTTTTTATTTCTTCTTATTTTTATCTCAAACAAATACACTTTATAAGTTGTGTTTGTTTATTAAGAAATGAACATTAATTATTAGACACGGTGATATACAAATCTATTGTGTTTGTTAGACACTTCTATTATTTATTTATTGAGACAAATTTAAATAGACGTGGTAATATATAAATACACACAAAATAGATATATTTAATATTTTTTTTTAAAATTGAGACACGAAAATATAATCCATAAAACATAAAATTTGACCTTTTTATTCCTAATTATTTTTAAAATTACCAATGCATAACACACAACGCATAAAACACAGAGGATAAAATTGACATTTGGTCTATACATTTGTATCTTGTATATTATTACCAAACACGTTACAAAATTTATATATCATTATGTTTATGTATCTTTGTATATTTGTGTATGTGTCTATGTGTCAGCC
Source organism: Arachis stenosperma (assembly GCF_014773155.1). Lineage (NCBI taxonomy): Eukaryota > Viridiplantae > Streptophyta > Magnoliopsida > Fabales > Fabaceae > Arachis > Arachis stenosperma. The sequence continues at coordinate 123,923,596 of NC_080382.1, forward strand.
TATAGGAATAGGAACAGGGACACATCTGAATTTTGGGGTAGCAATGATTAAGATAGGGTAGAGTTTAGATTCAATTCTAACCCTATCTGCAGGTTGAGAATATCCCAACCTTAATTCTATTCGTTCTTAACTTGCGGATATCTGATCCTACCCGTGAATTACCAAAAAGATGTAACATTATTATATAACTTGATAATAATTTAAAATAGAACTGACTTTTATATAAAAATTTATTAAATTATCAAATAATGATCTTTTTTAGTGGCTAAAATCTTTTGCATTTAGTAAAAGGTTTTTGGTTCAACATTCACTTGAAACATATTTTTATATACATATAGAATATATACATATATAAAATATGGATTGATCGAATAAAATTGAGACTCAACCTTCACACTATCTTACTACGGATTGAATTGACAATCCCATCCAACTCATCAACAAATGAGAATGAAGACCGAAATTGAGGATTATTTTTTCGAAATAAATAAAAAAATATTATTTTCCAAAACCATTTATTCCAACTTTAAACACCATGATATGTTTTTTTTTTTTTTAGTTTTAGGCAAGTCTGCCGCACTCCGGTGAACTCCATTATTTTCATAGAGTTCGCTGCACCCGTGGCGAACTTCACCTTGAGTTTGCCACAGTTAGGGGTGGAAAAAGTCCAGACAGCCTGCCAGGGCTTGCAGCTTAGCCTGTGTTTAGCCTAGCCTGGCCTGATCTGTTATAAAATAGGCACATGTTCAAGTTCATATAAAAGCCTTAATATGTTAATTAGTCAGGCCCAAACTCACTAATTAGTCTTATTGCCTGTCAAGGTTGCCTGGGTCTGCTAACACATAATTACATATATAAATAATTTTTTTATTATTATTAAAATTATGAGATATTTTAAATTTATTATATTTAATTATAAATATTTTTGTATATTTTAAATACTTTAAAGTCTAAAAAATTTAATAAATATTAAATATGATATATTACATATAAATATTTTTATTAAAAAATAGTTTTTTTAAATAATATTTTTATTTTTGTAAAAAAATTATCAAACTTTTTAACAGGTTTCAGAGCAGGCCAGACTGAATAACAGGCTAGGCTTAGTACTTAAAGAAAAGCCTATAGTAGGCTGCAGGCCAGGCTCAGGCCAATTAATTACTTGACAGGCCAAACCTGTTAAGAGCAAAGTCTGACCTGATCTAACCTGACTTGTTTCCACCCCTAATCACAGTATATAAACCCGTGGGACCGTTCATGTTGTCATTTTCAGAACTTCCACTCCCAAATCTCCTTTCTTCCATCTTCATTTGTCATTTTTTTACTATCTTCTCTGTCAAATTTTCTATCTTTCGACTTCTGTAAAGTTTTTAATCTGCTCTATCATCAGTTTCAGATTAGTATGCTCTTTTGTTATTGATTTTTAATTTGAGTTATTGTTTATAACATATTTTTTTATAGTTAGGGTACCTTATAAGGGTATTGTTAATTAGTTTAATCGATATGGTTAATTTAAATTGTGATTTGGATGTAAATTAGTTAAATATGTTATTAAATTGAAATATGTATGACTAGTTAATTTAATTAAATGATCAGTTAACTGATAATTAGTATGTTTATAGAGTTTGTTGTGTTAGTTGTACTACATATTAATTAGTAATTTTATAAACTGATTAAGATGTAAGATAGACAATTAATTTAAATATTTTTGATAAAAATTTAGTTAATGTGAAAGGAATTAAATTTAGTTTATATTATTTTATTAGAGCTTAGTAGGCAGACTTGATCGAGTGGTACACTTTTTTTTGTTCTTGTTCATTATATTGTAATGAAATGTGAATTTGTAATTTTATTTGTTGACCTTATTTTTGTTTTTAACTTGTTTATTTTGTTCGGTAGGCGCTTCTGATATTGCGCACCAGAAAAAATTCGATGACACGTCTGTCTAAATAGATTAGGCCATATCTCAGACGAGTTGGGTTTGAGTATGCAGCGTACATGGTGGAGTTCGAGCATGATTGGCCATTGGCGTCAGCATTGATTGAGAGATGGAGACCTAAGTCCTATACGTTTTCACTTGTCATGCAGGGAGATGACTATCACCTTGAAGGATGTGGCGTACCAATTGGGACTTATGATCGATGATGATCCTGTGAGTGGCTACATCGGTGGGTGGGAACAGCACCATGATGGACAGTCTATTGAGAACTTCTGCCAGGAGCTACTAGGTGCTGTTCCGCCCAGAGGATAGACAGTCACAGACGAAGTGGACTGTCAAACTTAGCTGGTTTCAGAATACCGTTTACGGAGAGCTAGAGCAGGACGCGACCGAGGAGCGCCTGTTGCATCATGTCAGCATTAGGAAGTTCAATATTTGACCCCTTTTGACTACTTTCATCTAGCATATTTAGATCAATCATCGTCTTTCTAATATTTATTCTAACTGCTCCACTTAATGGACTATCATCAACTGTATCCGCAGATAATCCTGATCCACCCAACTCAACTAAAAACATGAATAATTCCAACGATGAACATTTGTCCATCGGTTGTACCACAACCTTATAAGACATATGTCCTTGTTGTCACGTAACTGATACCTAATTCAAAACAATAGAAAAATTTTTTAAAACCGTGGTCTAATCAACATAATAACAAGGGGTAAGTACGATTTTGATCCCTAAAATTTTGTGCCAGAATCGAAATCGTCCCTATTGTAATTTTGGATTTAAAATCGTCTTTAACGTTTTTTTTGTATTAAAATCGTCCTTTTTATTTTTTTTGGACAAAAATACCCTCACCACTACCAACATAATTACTTCCTCCACCACCACCACCACCAACACTAACACCACCGCCACAACCTCCACCAACACCACCACCAGCACCACCACCAACGCCGCCACCATCCCCCTCCCCCCTAAACCCCTTCCCCCTCCCCCTCCCTGCTTCCCCTCCCCCCTGTCCCCTTCCCCCTCCCCCCCCACGCCCACCCCCTCCCCGTTTTCGCTTCCCGCACCCCCACCCCCACTCCCACCCCGCGTACCCACCCACTCCCCGTCTCCCCTTCCCCCCACCCCTCACCTCCACCTCCACCTCTACCTCCATCACCACCAGAGAAGCAGAAACAGAAAGCAGAAAATCAACAAATCCAACACAAATTTAACACAAGCAGAAACAGAAAGCCAAATCAACAAATCCAACAAATTCAAGCAGAAGCAGATGCAGAAGGTGAATGGCGGCGGCGGCTGGGTGGTTCCTTTCCCCCACCCCCAACGCGGTGGCAGGAGCATGCATGAACGGCGACGTCTTCCTCTGGTCGTGGTTCCGGCGGCGGCTCGTGGGCGGACCGGCGATGGTGGCGGCGGCGTTTCCTTTCTCCCCCCACCCCTAACGCGTTTCCTTTCTCCCCCCCACCCCCAACGCGTTTCCTTTGCCTCCCTCCCCCAAAACGTGTTTTTTTTATTTTTTTAAATTTTATTTTTTTATTAAAATAGGGGTAGTTTAGGAATTAAATTAAAAATTTTATTAAAAAGGATGATTTTAATAAAAAAAAACGTTAATGACGATTTTAATTCGAAAATTACAAGAGGGACGATTTCGATTCTGGACCAAAACGCTAGGGACCAAAACCATACTTACCCCTAATAACAACATACCAAAGACAACTGTAGCATACCTTTTATAGAATAAATTGTTATCTATTTCGGTTGGATATCTGTAGTAAAATTTTTCACTCTTTTTGTGTGTTATTGTCCAACAGAATACAATATCAAATTTTTTAACGCTGTTAGACTGTTGACTTCTGATTCATGTATGTAAATTATTAGTTGTCCGGACTTAAAAACAATAGTACCTTTTTCATCATACACGGTTTTACCATTATAATGAATGGATAACAGATTGATTGACATTGTAGAAAACAAATGTCAAGCTGAGAACCAAAGAAAAGAATGAAACAATGGTATTGAGTTTGGTTCTCCACCAACTATATTTTTATTGTGCAAATTCAAGGTGAAATTCGTCGGGAGTGTGGCGAACTCTATGAAAATAGTGGAGTTCGCTTGGGAGTATGATAAACTTGTCTAAAAGTACAAAAAAAAACATATCATGGTATTTAAATTTGGAATAATTAGTTTTGGAAAATAATGTTTTTTTATTTATTTAAAATTTTTTTTCCAAAATTAAGGTATCCCAATGTTTTAAAAATCAGACCGACTGATCGGTTGGACTGGTTCAATTACGAACCGATAATATTAACGGTCCGGTCAGATATGTAAAATTGTTGTTTAAAAAATCGGTAAGAAACTGTTGAACGGCAAGAGCCGATCGGTCAGACCGAACCGGAACCAGCCCGGTTTACACAAATAACGGAAGCTCCTTCGTTTATTTCTCCCTTTCTCCCTTTCTTTCTTTCATTCAGAAATAAATCACACAAACCCAGCCAAAAAACCTTAGCACTGTAAGCCTACACCACCGCTGCAAGGAGTGGCATACTGCCGCCGTCCGTCGCACTCAAAGTTCGCCATCTGTCCGTCTATCTAGCTTTCCTCGTGCTCCAGTCTTCAACCCCTGTTCGCTGTCACCGATCGCGGCTGCTTCCTCGAGCTCGGCGTCCGTCGTCTTTGTCTGCTCAGCCGCGCTTCCGTCGCCGTTTGTTTGCCGTTCACGTTCGCGTCTTTGTTCAGCTGTTGTCTTCGTTCGCGTTCTTCACCGTTCACGTTCGCTGGGCGTTCACTCGCCGTTCACCGTTCGAGTTCGCATTCGCGTTCGTCTGGAAGCCACTTTGCACTGCTTCAAACTCTGCGACCAACCCGCGCGCTCCACCTAGCCGTTGAACTGCTCTCTTTTGTCGCCGCCGTGAGTTCCCTAAACCCGCCACCAGACAATACACTCGCACAACACCAATACTCTGCTTCAAACTCTGCAACTTCTGATTTCTATTACAATAAGTAACTATTTGATTTGCTAGTGGTTTGGATTTTTTCATAGACTGAATTAAAGTTACAATAGTTATGTTCTCTTCTCTATCACATTAATATTAAGCTTTGAATTCTCTTATTTCGTTTTGATTTTACCGCACTCAACATGTTTGATGAAATGCTTTAACCATATTTCTGGTTGGTTTTATAGTTTCTAGCTTTTAGAAACTTAGTAAGTTGAATGCATGTGAAATTAGAATAATTGGATCTTAGTAATTAGGAAATTTTAGCTGCACAAATAACATCTTTGCAGAAAATATTAGCATGATGATTCCACTTGCATTAGTGTTCTTCTGGTAAATTTTAACTGTTATTGTGAATTTGTTAATTTGCTAATTGTTCTTGTGTTGTTGTTCTGTTGTTCTTCTGTTACTTTTAATTTTTTTTTGTTTTTGTTGTGATTTTCTGTTGTTGATTTAAGCTGTGATTGAAGGTTCTTTGGTTTGGGTATTCTTCACTTTCCTGTAAGCTTAGCTTTTAATTCTTTGAGCATACACCTATCAAATCATTGTTTTTAGCAATGGTGATTTTTTAGATTTTTTTTGGATTGCTTTGTTTTAAATGTTCCTATTGTTGTTGTGTTTTTGCTGTGATTTAAATGTTCTTTTGATTCTGTTTTTTTTTTTTTTTTTTTTTTTTTTTTTTTTTTTTTTCTTTTCTGAATACCCAGTCAGTACTTGGTTGATTGGTTTTGCTCACTGATTGTATTTGATGATAAATTTTAAATTGATAACTCTATTACTGCTTTACTGTCTGTTTCTGTAGTTAAATTTTATTAAAGTTTCTTGAATTTGCACTGCCTATGTTACTGATTCACTGTTTCTTCATTTCTTTTTTTTTTTGTTGTTAATCATTGTGATGAGCTTTGTTAAAATTGGGTTGAAAACTGTTGATCTTTCTTCATTTTTCACTGTTCTAACTTGTGTTCTTATTAAAAAATTTGCAATTGGTGATCTTTTTATTTATTATATGCTTCATGTTTTCATTGTTCTATTCTTATGAAGAAAAAATTTGCAATTAGTGATTTTATGATTCATGTTTGATTGTTCTGTTATATAAAAAAATTCTGTTTTCATTGTTTGGTTGCACTGTCCCTGTTCTTGATCTCCGCCGACTTGCTACCCCTCCTTCGTGTTGGATTCCTTTTGTTTCAGGCTTTGTTGTGTTTTTGTTTCAGCCTCTGTTGTGTGTTTGTTTCAGGCTCTGTTGTGTGTTTATTGTGCAACACTATCATTTTTTGTTTTACTTTTTGACTTAGCTACATTAAGACAATATTCTCTCTCTTTAACTTGTGCATTGTAATTCAATCCAGCTATTTTTAATGGAAGTATAATTATGTCAATTGTCAACAAATTTGCAGCAAGTTATTGCATATTTTGATGATTAATTACAGTTAGTTGGTGATATTTTATGTAGGGTTTTAAATTTGAAAGATATTTAGGATGTTTATTTATATGAGTGAGCATGGGATATGGGATTCGCCCATTTTAATCATTGCATTTTAACCGAGCTATGATAGTCGACCAAGATTTGTTATGTTGTTTTGTGGGAAACTTTTCTACTCCATTTTATTTTAATTTGTATGTTGGAGATTTAGTGTTTATGTTATTATGTTGAATGTGTTTGAATTGTGTTTAATTTGATACATTTTAGTTGAATCGTATGGGATTTTATCATGGTTGTGTTTTTTTCCTTTTTAAAATTTAATATCCATGGGTACCGGGGGGAAATAAACGGGGATCCGTAACAGGGATGGGTGGAGACGGGGGACAATTTGCTAAACGGGGACCGGGGGAGGGTCTTCGCCCCCATGGAGACCCATTGCCATCCCTAAATTCATCCCTCTATTGTTAATTTGTTATTGCCTATAATTAATAAAAAGATAATTACCAAACATAATTAATTTTTTTCATAGGATAATGAAATAATTGACAAAATATTCGTCAAAATTTAAATTTGTCTCTCTGAATTTCTTTGCCACTGCATCCTTCAGTCTCGTCAATTTCCATTGGAAAGAACAAACTGTGGAGTTGGAAACCCTCACTGGCAACTACCATCCCAATCCAAACCATGTTGGGTCTCCGCAATGCCACGAATGTTGTTCTCCGCCTTCGTCAAAGCCTTTCCGTAAGTTCGCAAGGCTCTTCCACGGAATCACATTCACCATCTTATGATTTTTCAAGGGTTTAGGGTTCTTGCGAGTCTACTTCTAAATTTCTCAATTGGAATACGATTTCGTCATTTTTGTGTTGGTGCAGGTTTGGGGCGTGCGTGCACAAAATATAAACATTGGAGGTGGTGTTGGAGGTGAAATCCCTGACCAGAAGCGCCTCCAATATGCTCTTCAGCATATCCATGGCATTGGGCGTTCCAAGGCTCATCACATTGTCTGCGAGCTCGGTGTCGAAAACAAATATGTTAGAGACCTTAGCAAGAGAGAGTTTTACTCCCTTCGCGAATTGCTTTCCAAGTACTTGATTGGGAATGATTTGGTACCCAATAATCAATGATCTTTGTTATTACTTGTTAGTTATTGAAACGAATTCCTGTTAGTCAGATAGTTAACATTTTTCGTTTGGCAACAGAAAAAATGTGTTGAAAGAGATGTGGGGAGGTTGGTGGGCATTCAGTGCTACAGAGGCATCAGGCATGTCGATGGCTTACCCTGTCGAGGCCAGCGAACTCATACCAATGCCCGCACCAGGAAGAGCAGGCCTACTTGGAGGGGAACAAGATGAAGATGAATATTGGATGAATATTGCTGCTTGTGATCAATCAACAGATGAGTTGTGTTTTAGTCTTTTAGCTCCGCTATAAAAGCTAATTGAATAAGTTCTTGTTTTTATGGCAGTTGATTAGTAATAGTTTATTGTCTTTAAGTTGGTACTGTCAATCATTTGTGCTGATTGCATAGGTGTTTTTTTTCTGTTTCCCTATTTGCTTGAAGAACTATGAATCATCTTGAAGTGGAATTTGAGTTCCTACCAATTTATGAAGGTTCAACTTAGAACTTCTTTTGTGTCTGTAGTTCCAAATATTCCAGTTTATTGATTGAGTGCAATTCTATTTTTTCATATTCTTCCTATATGCTGGTAATCCAAAGTAATCCTTTTTATTTTTTTACTTTTTGTGTTCTTATATGTTGTGTTGTAGAATTCAACAAAGTTATGGCAATTGAAATTGGTACTGGATACCCCCAACTGAGGTTGGTTAAGCATAACCTTGGCTAATAGACTATCAAATGAGGTAGCGGATGGTGCTAATTTTGTTTTTAGGTGTTCTAGATATTGAAGAACTATATTGAGATCCATATATTCTTGAGCTGTATGGACACGGTATAATATTTTTTCTAGTGTCAATAAGTGCAGTTATTATTAAATGATCGATCACATGGAGTAATAGTAGGGATCAGTGTGACCATGAAGTAGTAGTGCCATGAAGAGCCATGTATCACCCAAGAAAAAGAATGCATTGTTAAATTCCGTATTTTGTACTTTAAAGTTTAAACCATTTGATAGAATAGAAATGCTTATGCGGGACACTCCCCATAGGGGAGTCCAATATGAGACAACCGTACAAATGATGAGAGGTGTATATTTCAGTTTTCAAAGCGGGCCACACTTCCCTTAGTCATGTGCACCTGCACTCCCTCAACCTTCTCACTATCTCCTGCACACTTGTGTCAGTCTCGCCCTCAACCTCACTGCCCCTGTACTGTATCCATTTCAAAGGAAGATGGAAATGGTGGAAGAGCACGCCAAAGAAGGAGGACATTAACGACTGTCATTTCTGTTTTAGAGCAGAATGCCAATGGATCCTGCACGAAATTGACTAATATCAGGTAAATATGTCTTTTCTAAAGAAAACAACATTTTGGGGAGGAAAAAGTAGATGGAGAAAATCAGCTGATTATGTGGTGTAGTATGTCTGCCTTTGCTCATGATTTTATGTGCTCTAAGTCAAATATTTTGTTTTCATTTTTCCAACTTGTGACTGATTATGTAATGTTTTTATTTATTTTGGTGTAGGCCTTCTTGTTTGATGTTCCTTTTATATTGTCTCTGCTCTTTCTTTGGAGCACATGGAAGTTGATTAGTTAGGGCCTCTTTTTAATTTTATATCACGAAAGTTTGTCTCTAGTTTTATATTATCAAACTCATGTCTTGGAATCAAAAGAACTAATTGATAGTGCCCAACAAGAACATCAGTGGTGGCTGGTTGGCCAATCTTTGCTTATAATAGTTGTAGAAAAATAAGGGGGGGGGGGGGGGGGGGCAACCGCCCCCTACTCCCAGTCTCATCCACCTTTCCACCCTGCCCACCTACCATGCCGACGGACAGCCCCCTAAAAAGATTTTAAAGTCTTCAGTTCAACGTGATATCCTAACCCTTACTTTGATAGTTAGATGCCTATGCCAGATAAAATCTACAGTGGACTTATTTGATAGCTTAGTGAATAGTGAGTTGTTTGTGTTTGGCATGCCTTACGACTTATTTTCCCCTTTTTTGCTCCACTAAATCTTTTTTCTTACTAATTTGAAGTCACTTTACAAGGAATATAAAAATAGTACTTTATAAATCTTGAATTGAACTTAGTTATAAGAAGTATTGGTGCTAACATGTGACAAGAATGTTTCGAAAGTTTTTGGCTTAACTTAGGTAGTAGTGAATATTGTAGTTTGGCATTTGTAAATACATGAAAATCAAATACATCTTGAAAAGATAAATATTGATACAAGCCCAATGAAAAGATGGAACAAGTAGCATATTACATTTCAAAGCATTTCACTGTTTCAATTGAAAAATTAAGCATTTTGGGGTTATATGTATTACGGTTGCAGCTAAAGGATTTTTGGGTATTCACATGAGAAGGTATCTTTCATAATTCAGATGTTGCTTAGCCGTCAACTCTATTTCCTGTAACAATGAAGAGAGTGCAATAACTGCATTCATGGATTGTAGTTTCTGCTTCTCTACTTGCTAGATCAAGTGCAGCATTCCGCTCTATCAGCAGATTTCTTGCCCTCATTGATTCTTCAAAGATTCCAGCATGAGAAAGAGCAACAGCTACCAAGTGTGGAAAGACAATTGTGATTAAGTAATTATTATTCATGGATGGTTTTGACTTTTCTCATTAATTAGGTTTGGTTGCCTGGATCAATCAATGTAGGTAATCATAGTAAATTATTCATATCAAAGGTAGAAAATGAGAAAAATTATACCTATTTGTTATGGAAAGAATGCACATCATTTAGACAACAATTGCAACTTGCAATCTATATTAAGGATATAGTGCGGCTTAAAATTAAATGTAGATGGATCCTTCTTTAAACATATCAATAATGCGGCTTGTGGAGGAGTTTTTAGAAATTATCTCGGCAAATTTTTGTTAAGGACTTCTCATGCAATCTCAGAAGTTGTTCAAAGCAGAACTCTGGGGGATATTAAAGGCCTCCAAATTGCAACAACAAATGGATATAGTCAATTTAATCGTTGAATCTGATTCAGCCATGGCAATTCGGTTTATCAAAGATGGTGCTCTTCCTTCCCATCCATGTAAGACTCTTGATGATATTAAAATTCTGTTTGGTCGACTTCAAGAAATTGAGTGGTTGTATACTCTTCGGGAAGCCAATACTGTAGCCGATCAACTTGCTAAAAACGGTCAGGAATTTCCTCACGCCCTTCATATATTGGACGCTCCCACTCCAAATATCTGCTCTATGCTAGAAGTTTATTGTTTTGGAATTCCTAGAAGAAGCGGTGTTAGTTAACCCTTGGTTATTTTGTGCTTTGATTTTTTTCTTTCTTCGAATTTTTTTTTCCTTCTGTTCTGGCGTTCTGCGGTCTTTGACCCCCATCCCTCACCAAAAAAAAAAAAATCTATATTAAGGATATTACAAACCTTTCTGCAGTATAGTTCAATTAAGATTATGTAGTGCATGTCTGCATGAAGTAAGAAAACATGTTAACACCACTTTGAATTTTCAGCAAAGTACTATTGAAAGACTATATTGTCCTTTGTGTATGTTGAATTAAGAAGATAATTATTTTGTAGCTAATTTAAAGTAAAGCAGACTTCAGCTAGAACTGATGCTTGTGACTAATATGTTGCTCCATATGATTTGTACAATTTCGGGGATAATAGGAATATTACATTGGAGATAATAAAAAACATGGGCCTAAACTAAATATGATTATTACTAAATAGTTTAAAAAATCTCTATTAATTTTTTCATAAAGTAGATCATATTTATAAAGTTTCGATTCATGTGTATTTAAGCTGTCTTTGGCATGACAGGATATCGAGAGAGAAATGTAATAATAGATTATTATTAATTTACTGGTTAAATTATTAATTCATTGGTCTATTAATTTAATGGATGAGTTATTAGTCGAACTGTTAATTTAATAATAATTAAATAAATATATAACATTATAATAAACTAAAATTGAAATAATAAAAATAAATAAATACAAGATTTATTATTGAACATCTAAATGATAAAAATAATATTTTACATCACTCAAATATAATAATATTTAAATAAATTTGTAAATTAAATATTGATGATAATATAATAAATATTGGTCAAAATATATAATTAAATTTAAAATTAGTCAAAATAATAAATATATTTCACTAAAAATAAAAGTTACGGATTTAAATTTTGGAGTTAATGAAAGAATTTTTAAAAATTTATATTATTAAAAGGCTACTATAAAAAAAAGTAAAATATTTATGTAAACTAAACTAATGCCAATATTACATAAATCATCCAAATCAAATAACGTTACCTAGATGTCTCCAATTATATTTCTATATAAATCGAATTAAACTAATTCGAATTATACAATATTGTAGTAAATCGAAACACATGGGTTCGAATTAATGGGAACATTGTTTTAAGTATAAATCGAATCAATGTGATTCGAATTAGTATGAAACAATGTAAATCGAATTAGTTTGATTCAATTTATTACTTGTAACAGATTTATTGACATTTACTACTTTTAAGTTAATTGTTATTAACTTTAAAACATAAATATCAATAAGAAAATACCCCTCATTTGGATTCAAATAAAATATAAAAAAAATTAAAACGAATAAAAATAGAAATTCAACTTTTGTATTTTAGTTCAAATATAAGAAAATTACATTTTTATAAACTTATGAATTGAAATCAAAACAGTAAGGCTACGTTTGTTTATAGAGGCATAACAATGAGACAGGGACACAAAAACACAAAATCGTGTTTGACAGATTAGATATGGACAGAAAGGACATAGAAATACTAACAAAGAACATGACTTATATATAACTTGCATAATTACTACACTAAAACTAGAATGAGACCCGCGTAATGCGCAGCGGTAAATTAATGATAGTATATAATAAATATTAAAAATAGATATGTTTTGTAGAATTAAATTAAATATGTGTATACTAAAGTTAAATTTGAAAGGTGTTTTGTTTAAAATAATTTGTAGTACAAAAGATTTGGATGTTGGAGTTGTACAAAGTGACATTTTTATTTGGTGGTTTGATTTTACATTTGTTCTAGTTGATGGACTTAATCTTCTATGTAGCGCTCGTCCTCCTTTTTCTTTATTGGTTATGTTAGAATTGTTGCTTTCTTTTTTTATCGTAGGTTCTTATGAAGGCATGTTCTTTATGAATTGTTGAGTTGTATGCACTTTTTATTATGTTGTTTGTTCTATCTTTGCATGTATGTTTTTCTTCCAAAGATGTGTCTTAAATTTGTATAGTTTTCTTTCTTCTTAATCTCTTGGTGTAGTTTTCCAATGACATCTACAATAAAAGAACAAAATGTGTATATTTTTTTGAATAAGTTATTTTAATAAGAATAATTGAAATAGTATAAAATGAAATTACCTGTTAGTATTTTTCTTTGACCCACTCAGACAATGTCTTAACTCTCAAGTGATGCAAATTCAAAATAGTATTGAAAAATGTTCAAAATTGGATCTTTAATTTTTTTCATAACAATTGTGAGTAAAAAGTTTGCTTTCATTGTACCTTTAATTGGCCTATACAAATCATTTGCATCTTCTCTTTTTAAATTTTTTATAATATAGACTTTTCCTTCTTATAACAAATGTTTGAATTTGTTCATCATATTTCTCTTCATAATTATATGAAGATGTGTTCCATGCCGTATTAGTAAATCATAATTAATAATTAGTTAAAAAGGAACAATGAATAGCATATTAAAAAATATAATTTTAACAATATTAAAATACAATTATACGATGGGTAACTAAAGATTAGTGGGCTGGACTTGTAAGGTTGGCCCAATCGCTTGAAGGAGGAGGCCTTCTGACATGGTTCCCGTCTAGGAGCCTCCGTCCGACTTGTGTGCGTGTAAAGGAATGGGGTGGTACCTTAAGTTAGCAGGGGACTAAGCAAGTTTTGACAGTATGGGAACTTAGAGATACCTGAGGGGTGTCAGTGTATTTATAGTGGTGAACCCATAATCACCGTTGGAGTGGTTCCACCTTTTAAGGAGGATAACCGTCCCTTTATCTTAGGGAAGTTAAGATATGACTCCTGGAAGTGGGTTGAGAGATTTTAGGGGCAGTTACTTATTTGCATAAGTAGTGTTATCTGCCAACTAACCCTCGTTCTCGACTTCCTTGTGGTGAAGCCTGTGTCGAGCCCGACTTCTTGGAAGGAGGTCGGTTGCGTGGGGAGGCTAATCTATGGATTTGGCCTTTTTATCTTATTTGGTCATGGGCCTTAGTGTTGAGTCAGGGTATAAACAGTACCCCTACTTGAGTTCAAGCTCTTTTGTGAGTTGGGCTCGAGTATACAACTCGGGACCGTAGCCGATTTGGTGAGGAACCGACATGATTCAAATTCCTCAACTGTCGCGTCTAATCAAACGTCGCGTCTCTTCAGAGGCTTTAGCATTTACACGTGGGGAGCAGTTACATTGGTAACGGCGCATCTCTTAAATGATTACGTCATTTTACTATTATGCCCTTAACGTGTTTATAAATACTTTCCCTCTCTTTCCTTGTTTCGTTTCTGAAAATTTTCCTGCTTGCACCCTTTGTTCGAAAGAAGAAAACTCCTTCCCTCTCGAGTGCTTTTGGTTGTTCGTCGCACCTATCTTCTGCACAAGAAAAGGGTCAGTTCCTTTCTTTCTCCTTTTTTACAAACATTTTTGCTTGCATGTTTTTGTTTTGAGGAGCGTTGTCTGTAGGCCTAGTGATTCTGTTTGTTTGAGAAGCTTGCCTTAAGCCTTTTAGAGATCCTATTTTGTATTCTTTTTCCTTTTTTCTTTGTAGGATTCGTCACCTTTTTTAGAAAAAGATGTCTTCCCTAGAGTCTCTCTCATTATGGGTCGATGGCACCGTTCTTGGGGAGAGCCCCCTGGTAGATACCGACTATCTTACCGACCTGCGTACTCATCATAGAATCTGTGCTTTTGATCGTTTGAAAGTTGAAGGTGAGTGGAAGGCGAAATGAAAGTTTTGCAAGACTGTGCTTAGTTCAAATCCGAGGAATGGTACCAAGTCATTGAGGAACCATGTGGATCGATATTGTAAGAGAATAAAGGTGGCAAACTCTAGGCAATCATCAATTGTTGAATCATTGTCAAAACAATCACAAAAGCAAAAAGTGAATGAAGATGGTTTAGTGTTTGATCCTTCATTTACAAGAAAATGTGTCTCTGAAATGATTATTTTGCATGAGTATCCTATGAGTTGTGTGGACCACCATGGATTGAGGTGAGCTTTTACTTCAATACAACCAACATTTAAAATGCCTAGTCGAAACACTGTCAGAAAAGACATCTTGAAGATGTATGGGGACGAGAAGCGGAAGTTAACTCTTCAACTAGATAAAAATGATAGTAGAGTTGCAATAACTAGTGATATGTGGACTTCCAACCAAGAAAAAGGATACATGGTTGTCACGGCTCACTATTGATAGTTCGTGGAAGTTGCATATGCGCCTATTAAGGTACTTTAAACATTTTATAAACTTTTATACATTGTGTTGTTTTCATATGTTGAGCTTGGTTAATCTAAAAATGCATGCATGTTTGTTAATCTTTTCACCTTTTGTTATGTTCCTTGTCCCCATACAAGTGAAGTTCTCACTGAAATGTTGATGAAAATATTGTTAGAATGGAACATTGATAGAAAATTGTCCGCTATTACATTGGATAATTGTTTTACTAATGATGCTATGATAGATGGACTATTGGGGCGCTTAGATTCTTCATTCTTGATGTTGGGGGGTAAATTGTTACATATGCGTTGCTGTGCTCATATATTGAATTTGATTATGAAGGATGGCTTAAGTATTGTTAAGAAAAGTGTAGAAAAGATTCGTAGTAGTGTATTGTATTGGACTACAACACAGAAAAGGACCGAAACTTTTGTGAGTTGGTGTGCTAAAACAGCGATCTCATTTACTAGGAAATTAGTTCTTGATTGCCCAACTAGATGAAACTCAACTTATTTGATGTTAGAAACTGCTTTGTTGTATAAAGCTGTCTTTCCTAGGTTAGTGCAGAAGGAACCCCAATATAAAACTGTGCCAAGTAATGAGGAGTGGGAACTTGAGAAGGAAATATGTGACAGATTAAAATTGTTTTATGATGTTACTCAACTGTTTTCTGGGTCTAAATTTCCGACTGCTAATCTTTATTTTACTTTGGTTTGTAAAATAAAAGTGTCATTGGATGAATGGAAAATTTCTACTAATCCGTTAATTGCTAATATGGCATCTAACATGAAGAAAAAATTTGAAAAGTATTGGGATGAAATTCATGGCATTATGGGTGTTGCTGTTGTTTTAGACCCTAGGTACAAGATGGTTGGGGTTGAGTTTCAATTTGAAAAAATGTATCCAGATCCAACAGAATACTCCAACCAAGTTGATAGAATCCATCAGTTGTGTAATGAGTTGGTTAATGAATACACTCAAAAAATGAGTTCTGATGTGTCACATGTCGGTGTTGGTGTTGGTGTTGGTACAAAAGAACTTAATGAAAGTGGAAATGCAAGTTTATTTGGGGGTGATGATTATATGGTGTATCTTAAAAGAAGAAAAGTGACAAGGAGTTCATATGTGAATGTTGAGTTTGATCATTATCTTGAGGAGGAAAATTCATCCTTCAAATGATCCTAACTTTAATGTTTTGAAATGGTGGAAGAACAATCAGATGAAATGTAAAGTTCTTGCAAAAATAGCTAAGGATATATATGCTATTCTGGTGTCCACTGTTGCCTCTGAATCTGCTTTTAGTACAAGTGATCGTGTGATTTCTCCTCATCGTGCAAAGCTCAAACAAGACATAATTGAAGTTTTGATGTGTGGCCAAAGTTGGTTGTGGGCACCTTTGGGAAGTAAAGGTGATATATTGATTAATCTTCATTTATGTTAATTTTTTTCATAGTACCGATTAATTTGCTAATTGTTATCTCTTTTAATTTTCAGGTTTAAATCTTGATTTGCAAACTTTTAATGATGATGAAGATGTTGAAAGTGAACAAGAATAAGGGTTGAAGATCATTTTATATCTAATATTGTAATTTCTTTATTATGGTGTTAAATTTGTGGTACTCTAACAATATTTTTTAATTTCAAGTTATTTTAGCTAATGGCATTGTATGAATTTTATGTTTGTATTCTAATTTATCTATGAATTTTAAATTTTTTTCTTAATTTATATATGAATAGGTAAAAATTAAAATATTTAATTTTTATAGGGACGAGTCGGGGTGGGGCGGGTACCCGCAGGGTCGGGTTCTGGTTCTGTAATTTACTACCCACAGGTAGTGATGGGGCGGGTAGTATATGCATAACAGGACGGCGGGGCGGGGTCGGGTAGGGCGAAAACCCGCCCCTACTCGCCACATTGCCACCCTTATTTGAGATAGCTGTTTTATCTTATTGTCGTGTCGCCCCTACTCAACTTCACCTCAACTCTTGGGGTTTCCTTAAAATTTATCAATTCATCAGCCATGCACTAGATTTTCTTACTTCTTTGAAGATTTTCTTTTTTCTTTTTCACATGACCAAGCCCTTTAGTGGGCAAAATAATAAACAGCAGTGGGTGTCTTTCCGGGCCATCCAAGGCCGGAGGGTTTTTACTCTTTTTGATGAATTCTTCTATGATTTCAAAAACTTCTTTTTTAAAGTTCAAGCCGTAGAGAGTCACCACCCCTTTTTCCTGGACCACAATTCTTCTCCTCGTTTTTCCATGTACTGGTTAGAGGCCTCTCCCATAGAAAAATATAATCTGGATGATTTGAATGAGGTAGAGGCGGCTATTGTGGGGTTCTTCCGAGAATTTTGGGGGAGAGCCCCTTATCTTGATATAAAAAAGTTCTTCTAGGAGTCTCCGACCTTTGTGCAGACGCAATTAGGTAGCTTTATTGTTGTTTTTATATTGTTTCCCGACCTGACTGATTTCCAAGCTGTTTTCTCCGACTTGTAGGCTGATTCTTCTATTACCTAATAGTTTTTGCAAAAATGGCGAAGAAGAATTCCAGCTTGATGAGCGGATAATTTATATGCTTTTTGACATTGTTTTTTAGGTAATTTTAGTATGATCTAGTTACTTTTAGGGATGTTTTCATTAGTTTTTATGCTAAATTCACATTTCTGGACTTTACTATGAGTTTGTGTATTTTTCTGTGATTTTAGGTATTTTCTGGCTGAAATTTAGGGACCTGAGCAAAACTCTGATAGGAGGCTGACAAAGGACTGCTGATACTGTTGGAATCTGATCTCCCTGCACTCGAAATAGATTTTCTGGAGCTACAGAATTCTAAATGGTGCGCTCTCAACGGCGTTGGAAAGTAGACATCCAGAGCTTTCCAGCAATATATAATAGTTCATACTTTATTTGCGGCTCACATTAGCGCACTGAAACGCAATTTTATTGTTTGGCGCACCGATAAGCTATGGAAGGCCGGAATAAAAATGGATGTTTTTGTTGGGTCTTTTCCACAATTTCGCACAAAATAGAGGGGTCACTTTGTTATTTTTTAAAATGAATACAGTTAACTTAATTGTTAGAATTAGTCAACTATTACTGTGGTCCTCTTCCTTCCCTTCCACTCCCCTTTCACTGTGTCGCAATCGCACCCGCTTCCTCCCCTTCCCCTCCATCGCAATCGCACCCTCTTCCTCCCCTTCTCCTCCGTCGCCTCTTCCTCCCCTTTCGCTTTGTCGCCTCTTCGTCCCCTTTCCCATCCGTCGCAATCGCACCGTCCCTTCCTATCTCCACCACCCAGAACGAGTGAAACATCCCAACTTATCTAACTTCTTCTCCCCCCCCACACAATCAGCCTCACCACCTCTGACGACCACGGTACCTGATCTGCATTGTCGATTGGCTTCGGTAGTAGATGGCTTCGCCGTCTCCATCAATGGAAAGAAGGTACCCGTTGTATTATCACCCTTCACTAGATTTACAAATATCCCCCTTTGTCTTCGTCATAGGTCTGAAATTGTCTTTGAAGTACATCCCCCAATTTTGCGTGTTTCGCTAAATTACCGCGTTGTTGCTATTTGGCACAGGGTTGCCGGGGATGAAGATACCACTGGGGGCGAAGCAGACCATGGAGTTGGATCGGTTGAGGGCGAAGGCTTTGCAGGGTTGGAATCATACGAGTACGATTTACAGGAAGATGAAACAGAAAACGACCATCCGGTTGAGGGTGAACGCTCTGCAGGGATGGAGTCGGACGAGAACGACTTTCAGGAAGACGATACAGAACACGACCGTTATGCAGAGGCCGATGTCGACAATGGGGATGCGGTTGAATTGGAAGACGGTTTGGACGGCGCCGGAGGAATGTCTGAGAATTATGCGGAAGACGAGTTTTACGCCGTTGATTCCGGCGAGTCCATAGGTTGGATTGATTTTTTGATCTTGAGCGCGGAGGATGTTCTCCGGTTTAATTTCGCAGATGTTGACATTGCATTTGAGTTCTATCAGCAATATGCAAAGCACCATGGATTCGGCGCGAGACGTTCCAGAAGCGAAAAACACAGTGAAGTAAGGATACGGCAGGAGTTCGTGTGCCACCGACAAGGGTTCCGATCCCCGAAGTTCTACTCGATGCCTAACCGGCAAAAGAGGCCGAGGGCCGAGACACGGTGTGGATGCCCTACAAGGATGTTACTCCGCATGGACGATGAATCAGGACGTTGGCACGTTGCGTTCTTTTCAGACGCGCATAACCACCACGTTCTTGAGTTGCGATTTTCTTCCATGCTCCCGGGCCATCGGAGGATGAGCGAAGCGGACATCGAGCAGATGAACGACATGCGCAAAGGGGGCATTGGCGTCTCCCGAATCTACGGTTTTATGGCGAGCCTGGCCGGCGGGTATCATAATGTCCCGTACACAACAAGGGACATGCACAATGTAAATGTGAAGCAACGAAGGGAGGGTGGCCTAGATGCGGAATCGTGCTTGAGGTATCTCCGAGAGTGCAAGGCAAATGATCCAGCACTGTACTACAAGGAAGTCGTTGACGGTGAGGGCGTGTTGCAACACTTGTTTTGGTGTGACGGCACCAGCCAAATTGATTACCAGGTGTTTGGAGACGTGGTTGCGTTTGATGCAACGTACAAGAAAAACGTTTACCTTTCACCTCTCGTAGTATTCTCCGGTGTGAATCACCACAACCAAACGGTTGTCTTTGCCGTTGCACTGGTGGCAGACGAGAAAGAAGAGACCTATGTCTGGCTGCTTCAGTAGTTGCAAACTTCAATGAAAGGGAAGGCTCCCGTGCCCATAATAACCGACGGTGACAGGCAAATGAAGTCTGCGATCGAGCAAGTTTTTCCGGAGGCTCACCATCGACTCTGCGCTTGGCATCTACTCCGAAACGCCACGAGCAACATTGGAAAGCCCAAATTCACCAGGATGTTTAGGGATTGCATGCTCGGCGACTACGAGGTCCGAACATTTCAGAGAAAGTGGTTTGAGATGGTTGAGAAATTTGGAGTGGCCGATAAAAGATGGGTATAGGACATGTACGAGAGAAGGCACAGCTGGGCCACAGCACACATACAGGTAAAGTTCTTTGCCAGATTTCGAACAACATCAAGGTGCGAGGGCTTGCACGCTGTGATATCACGGTATGTTAAGTCTCGATACAGCTACACTGAGTTTTTACGTCATTTCTATCGATGCTTGATGTTCGTCCGCGCAAAGGAGGTGGAGGCTGATTTCGAGTGCGCAAAGGGTGACCCTGTTATGACCACCAACCTGAAACAGCTGGAGCGGAGTGCAGCCGACAACTACACTCGTGCGATATTCTATTTGTTTGTTCCCATTCTTGACAGGGCCTGTGCAATGAGGGTGGTTGACTCTGAAGACAACGGTTCCTATTTTATTCACACCGTCTCTCAATACGGCACTCCGGGAAAGGAGTGGCGTGTTGTTGCAACGTCTGATACGAGGGAGGTCCGATGCACGTGCATGAGAATGGAATGTTTCGGGGTCCCCTACGAACATATAATTGCGGTGCTTGTTCTTAACAATGTTCATGAGATCCCGAGGTCTCTGATATTACCGAGATGGACCAAGGATGCAAAACTTGTGGCGGTGGAGTCGATGGGCGTGATTTGGGATTCTGTACAACTGACGCAACACTGGTGCCTGATGGATTGGTACCGGAAAGTGTGCAAGATTGCATGTCACAGCACCGAAAAGTTCCAGTTTGCAAGAGACATAGCCGTGCTGATGCTGAAGCACTTCGAAAACGAAGATGCAGGGAACACCAGTTTTCCACATGAGGGGCCACCTACTGAGGGTGGCAGACCCCCGGCGCGAAATTCACCCAGGCGCAATACAAAGGGTAACGGTGCTCATGGTGGAAAGAAGACCCAGCGATGTCGTTTGTGCCGGGAGGTGGGACACAACAGGACGACGTGTCCAGAGCATTGCACAATGGAACTATCCAGCTCAGTTGCAGAAGACATGGATTCGATGGACACTGACGTGGTGGGTTGGTCGCTCTATAGACGATGTAGTTAAGTTTTCTGCTCTGTTAAATGGATCTAATCATTTGTTTTTTACATTGGTGTCAGGTCTATGATAACATATCTGGCGATCTGTATGCGACCGCGGAGATTCCTTCGTTCCAATGCTCCGATAGTGACACGCAGGCTGGGTTTGCTAACAGCGACTTCGCTGGGATCAAGACGTCCGGGCCAGTCATGTCTCTCGCCAATTGAGCAAAGGGGGCCTACAGTCGTCACAACCGTGTGTTGCAACGGCAGGTTGGTCGAACCCTTTGACGTTCTCCGGTAGGTTATAGCCGCACACCGAATGTTGTCTGCATGTCAAATAGGTACAGAACCGTCTACATGTCGTCCACGTTAAAACAAGTTTTTGGTATGTTGGCTTTCCTTGGTATGTAAATGTTCTATAGATATCACCGTTTTTAACCGGGATTCAGGATGTGTAGGGTTTAAGTGGTGTCATGCGAATAGCTGCAAATCGACTGTCAAACCTGATGTATTATTATTCGGTCGTTGTCTACCCTTTTGTTGAACCGGACATGGTAGTTAGGGGCATTTTTATAGCCATTCTATGTTCAGTGGATATTTTGTATGTATGGTAAGTAGATATTTTGTATGTAGTTAGTAGTAACGTTCAGTGGATATTCAGATGCACGTCTCATAAAAAATCTCGTTGGAAAATGCATGTGGTTCAATCGCGACCTTGAAGTTCTTTGTAAAGGATCATTGCTTCTGGATGTAATTTAAAACACACGCTTAAAACACCTGAAGTGAGGAGTAAAAGGCACTAAATGAAGCACGGCAACAACTTCGAATGAATAAACAACCACTACTAATTAGCATTTTGAGGGTATTAACACCTGAGTGTGAAGTTTCAAAATTAAAAATGCAAAGATACAAAATGCAGGTGAAGTGAATCGGATTACATTCAAGGTTCACAGCTTAAAATAACATTCAAACTTCAAAGGCACAAATTGACATACATTTCTAATATTGGCAGATCAGTCCATTTGCAATGCTACGTGCACGTTAACGACAGAAACGATAATCGTGTTTATCATCCAAAACATAAGCTAATGACGGGAAGGTAGAATTGTATTCCTGGGCCCTAATAACATATAGATTCAAGATACAGATGTATGGACATGCAGGTTGCACCACCGTACTTGACCGAGTTACTTGGATGGGGTTGGGACGGTGGCTTGGGGTTTAGGGGACCGGAGTTCTCAATATATATGCAGCCGGTATTCTTGCGGCGCAAGCCGTTCGAAGACACAAACATGGCCGTGTCTTAGTTGGCATGCAGTTGCTAAGGCAGACCAGCCAATTCCAAAGCATTCGTTCGTCCTCCCGACATAGTGCGTATACCGAACGGTCCACGCGCCCCTGTCGTTGGTAATTGTAATTGGGCTATCCTCGCATACTCCCGACAGAGGGGGGACATTCGGCTGGAAGTGAAGACATTTCTTTGGGTTAGATCAATAAAATAGTTGACTAGAACAATAGGATATGAAATAGTTGCCCTTAAAAACAATTGTCGGCACACTTACGAGAAAACGGTTTGCCAGTCGGTGCATGATTGGACTTACAAAGAACGGATTGGTCGATCTGAACCCATCGGCTATGTGCCTTGACCTGGGGGCCGACGGATCGGTTATACAAGTGGAGTCCGTCCCGGGGCCGGCATGGGCCAAGTAGTTGATTTCCATTGTATGACCGTTGAAGAACATGACGTACATTGTGTTCTGAATGGTGTGATAACGGAACAGCACAAGCCACTCATCCCTTAGGCTATAGCATGCCCGGACACCGTCCCATCCTCCATGAAGCACGATCCTCCCATTAGGTTGCATATTCCAGCCCACGCGATGACGATGTCCTGTAGGCGTGGTTAGGGTCAGTGGTCGCGGTAGGGACCGGCCATATTCCCGGGAGAACCGTAGCGGGAGCTTCTGTAGTGGATGGTGGAAAAAAAAAGGGTTACAATGTGCCACAGATGGATGGATTGATGATTGCAGGTGGTAAATGAATTAAAATTGGGTTCTATACCAGTGTATCAGGGTCGTTCACCGGGATTATCGTGAAGAACTGGACTGTATAGTTGCCATGTGCGGGTATTGCCGGAAGACTTCCGTTTCTCAAGTTTCTGGTGGAACGTAAAACAGCATAAAACAAACGAGTTAGCCGAGTGCATACCAATAACCCGCTAGAATGATATTGTTACCTTCCGTAGTTGATCTCGAAGTATCTTGTGTCGTGGATGGCCACATAGAAAAACTTCGGTTGGTGATACGATAGCAGCATTGAGTCACCGATTCGTAGGTGGTAGTGTTCATAAAAGGCTCGCCAGCCTCCGGTGAATACGATTTGATGCGAATGCTCCTCCTCCACATCCCATGAGATGCTCCACGACTGACCGTTTGTTGTGATTACCTCGACGGGGTTGCTCATGTTATCCCGTACAACGTTGGAGAAGGCCACCGGCAATCTCTGCAGGAGCAAAAAATCGATATTGATGTGGGCTTGCATGCGGGCCTTGGGGTTATGTGAGTAGAACAGAAAAAGTAAAAACTTACAATTTGATTCTCCATGTTGGGGATTATGAATCTGAAGAAGCGACAATCAGCGAGCTGCGGCATGGTGATACCTCGTCTGCGATTTCTTTGATGGTTTTGGGTTCTTTACTGCCGGAAGCTGTTGAGTATCCAACAATGGCTTCCCTTCTTCGAAAAGTATGCGATTTTTATTTTTTGGGTAACGTACAAACCTACGCGCGTTAAACAGGCGAAACAACTCCCGCCGTTTAAAGTTATTTTTTTAATAAATAACACTTAAACCTGATTATAGTGGACATTAATGGGGCATTAATATAGTTGCACTTACCAATGGCAATTACCAGATTTCAAAAAAAAAAATCGATAACCACCGAATGAGCACAGGATTTAAATTTAGGCCTAATCTAGTGTTATCATTCATTCCATTGCGTGGGTCAGTGAGTAATGACTTCGTATTGTTAGCCTGGACTTGGTGATGGATGGATGGATTGATGTATTCGAACGACACAGATAATCACGATATTTTTTTCTTTTTGTATATTTACCGTTTTTAATTTTTTTCCCTGAAAAAAACTTTTTTTAAATTGTTTGCACATGCTGGAAGATAACATTTTCTTCTGTGTTGGTGTTGGTCCGGAGAAACCGAGTCGACTCAAAACCCAGATCCCGTACTCGTCCAACGACCCAACATCAAATAACATAAAGGGGCCCAACATAAGTATACAATAAAAGTAGGGGCCCATAAAGGTAATAAGAAGTATGACCCATGATATAATCAGTCCACGAAGACTGTCCGTCAATTGCAGAATGCCCAACAATGTCACATAACATAACCGTTATCAATGCATCCAACAACCTAAAAAATTGTAGTGCATGAGTTAACCAAAAAAAAAAAACGTTGTATTCCGCCCCTTCAGACGTATCTTACTCACGCTTTCCCTTCTTCGCGGCTGACTTAGCAAGCAATGCACCACTTTCCTCGTTGCATCTTCCCGTTAGCAGTGCAATTGCCATTTTTATCCTGATCTTCTCTTCGTCCAGCTACAATGGTCAATACCGCGGTTATTAGAGACACTTAGTGCAATTGTATTTTACCTGTTTGCATGCGTTAACCTACAATTGGCAACACCGCGTACGTGAACCTGCGTCCCATTGCCATCCACTGCATGACCCAAATGCCAGAGTCTGTACTGCTGCTGTTTTTGGGCACTCCCGGTGCGGACATGATTTCCATACTGGCAAACTCGGGAGCGGCCTTAGAGCGTAAGTTTTTATACCCGTCAGTTGCAACAATTCCATCCAGGGCAGTCAGTTGGCACATATTCAAAAACATAAAACAGATTAGCGTATTCGGATAGGACGATGATCTTACTTATGTTCGTCGCGTACCATGCATTGTATGACACGTCTCCTTCTTGCCTTTGATTCTTTAGTCGCATTCGTGTCAAATTGATAGACTTGCTTGTCCGACAGGTCAACCACGGCCAAGAACCAGTGTTTGTCATAGTCTTCTTCTAGTGCTGGCATATAGACCTGCGATCGATAAAAAAAGCCGAAAACCAGAAGAGACTCAAAATTCAGTCTGACCATGACCAGAACTTGCGTACAAGAATCTTATTGGTCGATAGCTTACAATGCGCAGGTCTTCCGTCGGGTGCATGTGTTCTTCCCCGTATCGCTGTGCCAAAATTTCAGGGTGGATGCCCTCCATTACATCGGACTGGTTACTCAAGGAGTATTCAGAGGTTGAAACAAGCCATCGTCATATGTCAACGGTACAAGGTTCGTGTTATAACAGATAAGGTTAAATCATAGTTATGCATTAAAATAAAGTACGGAAGTTTGTTTTGGCCGTACCGCAAAATTCGGGTGCAAGCACCACACGGATCGAGGGTGATCTCCATCGGTTTCTCCCTCCGATGCAACCATGATCATGATCATCTCCATTATCTGCAAGTCAAATCCGACAAAAAATAAAAAATCAGACTTCACATGGAAGTAGTAAACCCGGGTCAGCGAAAATAAATCCATTTATTCGAAGAGGGTACGATCGATTGCTACGTGCCTTCTGGGTTGGTTGCCGTCCGTCTAACAGGCATCCCATGTCAGAACGAGTTGCATGTTGCGACCCGATGCGTACAACGATCTCCCTGCGGTCAACAAATGGAAGATGTTACACCCTGAGGGCAATTTTAATTGCCTTCCGGCACTAATGACGCCGCACGGCATATTCAGCCGTTGATGTTCAGATACAATACCCACGTTGGGTCAGAATCATGGTCGTAGACGTAGCTACAGATGTCCATCGCGTGCTGAGAGATGGGCCATGCGTTGGTGGTGTTTGTTCCCTTCTTGGTCAGGTTTGAGGGGGGTCGTCGCGGAATATGCTTGTAGGTGTCGGCTGTCCGTCCGTGGCTGCTTTCAGGCTTCGATGAGCTCTCGTCGGATGACGTCATTGTGTTAAAGGGAAAACTGCTTTTTCTGTTTTGCGTTGGCTGCAGTCCATTGCGTCCTGTCGGGTTGTCTGCATTGTTGGTCCGTTCGGAGGATATAGTCCCTCGGTTACCCCCGTATAACTTTTTCTTGAATCGATTGAAAAAGTTTGTAGCCATGCCACCCTTCGGGTTATTTTTGTCGACGTATGTATTTGACTTGCACATGTTTGGGTACATGGCCCGTTTCGGATCGTCGTCTTCATCGTAAACAGACATTTCGACGTCTCCGCCGCTGCTTATTATCGACGACTGATGATGTCTCTTCTTCATCATTCCTGGAAACATCAACTGTCTACGGTTGGGAATGGAGGTGCGTGACATCGGGTTGTGCATGTGTACCCTTTCGGCCACAGGTTGTCTCTGCTTCTCGATCCGGTTTCCATCGAACGTTGCGTTGACTTTATCCGCATGTTCCTGTGGCCTCTGGGTGACAGGCTCTCTGAGACCGCCCACCAACAACCGAATCGTCACCAATTCCGCTTCGACCCTGTCCATTCGGCGTTGCGCGCTCTTCAATTGAAAATCGTAACAGATCTGTCAGATGGTTGGATTTACCGATTCAGTTAGAGCAGAAAGTGAGACGAGTGTTACCAACCTTTGTGTTCTCGAGCACCTTTCTCATTATTTCCAGCAACGCATCGTTTGGAGTGGTGTCGTTGGGTCCGGTGTTATCTGGTCCTCCTAGCATTGGGTGCTTGTTAGTTCGTTTGGGTATACTACTAACTTAGAAGAATCGGGAGTAGAATAATCATAACTACCAGAAATAAATAAATAAATAAACAAAAAACGGTTGATGCACCACAACCGTACCTGGGCCGTCTCGTGGTTGACGTTGTTGGATGCAGCGGGTGTCCCATTCTCTGCCATTGTTGGTTGCAGTATCGATCGTCGGTGTCCGATGAGTTGGTCCGCGTTGGTTGTGCGTGGATATGGTTGTGTTTTGAGATGGTTTGATTTGTGAAGATATTTGACGAGGCTAGCTGTTGGCCGGTCAAAAAGTTGGGTCTGCAAACACCTTTCTTGGAGTCTGAAGACGGTCAGCTCCATCCAGGCAGGATGCATCACATGCGTTTAGAATTGCACCGGTTAGGCAACCACGGGTGCCGTCCAATATTCAAGCCCTTGCAAAGTGCTTCCTAAGATAGCAAAAGGTGACCTGCCATAGCATGAGGGGGCATGAGGTCAGTTTTGCTATACACTTCTTTAGTTTTGCTACAGTGTAGCGCTCAGACGCGCAGTTGTGCATCATGATGGGTATGTCAATCACGTCATATCAAAAAACGTAAATGCCCCTTAAATACAGAAACATATAAAATAACTTATTAATCAATATCCCTTAACAACAAGGAATAACAAGAGATTACTTGACAGTAAGATAATTACATATGAATTAGTAATTTCGAAATTTTTCATATAGAAAGATTATAACATGCAGAGAAAACGGGTCACATATTTAATGTTGATGGTTTGGATCGTCGGCTAACAACTACATGGTGTAAGATGCATCCGGCCCGCGGTTGGGGGCTATAATCGACCGTTCCGTGCCAAGTTGGCGTCACATGTGTCAGTCAACAAGAAGGCCGTTGGGATGCGAACACATGATGGCATTAGCAGAGAGGTGAATATGAAACCTCGTTGCGCACGGCTATTTCAAATGCCAGTGTTTTACTCCCCTCGTGAACTATTGAACACACAATGCAGGGATCCTCTTCCATAAGCTCGTCCTTCGTCGATGCACCGACGCCTCGATGTCACTGTGGCGTGAGGTCGCCAATCAGAACCGCTTGGAAATGTGACTATCCGGGCAGAAGATTTTATGGATGTTCTGGGTACGGAACCAGCAGGAAATGCTCGTTCTTTCAGTGGTACGATCCAGAGCCCCTGCCTCGTTACTCCGACGTCATTCACAAGTTGCTAGAAACGAACGAGGGCATTAGAAGCGAGAACACGGAGTTGAAGAAGACAAGACAGGAACTCCTAGACGAGCTGCGTTCTTTGCAACATAGTTTGTATGAAACAAGGGCAGATCTGCAGGCCGCCATTTCAGCATCTACGGCCATGGAAGACAACATGCTTGCGAGTGTCGCGACGACGAGGAGGCGAGGTGTTCTGATCACCGTGCTGATATCCGTGATCATTTTGTTGGTTTTTTTACCGGTGAAGATCGCTTGATGAGAATTTTTATTTGTAATTTATTTTTGATTCGGTATTCACGACTGGAAAACATGACTAGATCAATGGATTTGATTAGCCCTAATTGTTGCGTGGATTTGATTGCACTGGTACTATCTTTTCAATCCAATAAGATAATTTTCATTTCGCATATTCATTCTACCAAGTATAATAAAACATGATACACATCAATCCATTTGAAAAACATATTTTAAGCATGCCCGGACTACAAACAACGATACAACTGATCGAATCACAATAGCGGCCGCTCTATTAGGGAACTAGACAACCCACTCCCACAGTTATAATGCGCTGAAGGTTCATGTCACTCGGCCACTCACCATTGAATGCGGTGACTCTGTGTCGGTTAAGTAAATTGATCTGAACCAACGAAATCTCCGTCAGAAAATCACCGTTAGCACCTCTTGCCCGTTTGTGGTTGTTTTCGCGCACTGTGATCATACGATCACCCATGATCGTCACAGGATTCCATGGAACGCCGTACTGACCGGCAACTCTTCGCTTGATGAACGGGACGACGCACATGGATTCCAAGTCAATCTTGCACCATATGGTCGATAGTCCTCGGTGCGGGGATCGTTCATAGCCGACCAGGTGTGGGATGCCGTCGAGCACACGCAGTGCCTGCACGTGCTGAATTAAGTTACGGTTTATCCTTATCTTGCTCAGAATAAATGTGTCTGCATCCAACACTACCACATGCGTTGAAATCGTCAAACCACGTCCACCCCAGTTTACCCACACGGCCTTACCAAGGTGAAAAGCTGATCTCTCGTCAAGGTGAGTGAGACGTTGATCGTTTATGTACGCGTGTTTCCAGCTTCCTTCTGCCGAATTGAAAACATTGCAGTGCAAAAACCTGTCTAGGACGTGCCTCTTTGACATATGGACGACGCAGTAATTGTCAGTTCCCGCACGGTATCCAAACGCGTATCCGATGACGGCTTGTTTAAGTAGTTTGTCGGCCGGATCGTCGAGTTGACGAGCGATTCGCAGCAGCGGGTTCCATAACAGGAGCCTCAAATCAGGACCATTCGTGCTATACTGGACGCAGATCACACCACAATCGGAGCCGATAACATTCCACCATCCGCGTGGACCCAGTTGCTCTGGCATTGGCATGGCTACTCTTCCTCCGCCTACACAGTCCACAATGCAAAAAGCCTGGGTTGAACCGTACCTCTCCGGGTCACCAATCTGGAGCAACACATTACGGTATTTTCCAATGTTTTTGAGCGTGTTGTCTTTCCTAAATCTCTCGAAAGACAGTCGGACACGCCAGGTTGTGCTTGCGGTTCTGCATCTCGCCGCCGTCTTCGGGTCAGTTCGAGTGAAAATCTCCATCAAGAGATCGTTTGGAAGGATCTGCTCCCCCATATCAGCCAACGAATCCGGAAATTGATTTTCCATACTCAAGTTGCTTTTCTTTTCCTATTTATTTTTTTTTGCTTTCAATGCCGTGTGTTAGACTAGCCACAACAATGGCAATCGAGTAGATGGAAGTGTATATTACACAGTTTCCACATTTGCTGTATTATATAGTTGTTGAGCGCGTTGCGTTGGGCAACGTGGTTATTCTGACTATCTTGTTCCGCGGGCCGTCTGGAGCAGTCACTCACATCACATCAAGAGACGTCAATTCCCCTTAAATAAAATAAAATATTAAACATCGTTTTTCAAGAAATATCGTGATATTAGGTGACAATAAATTCGATTTATTCTAAATTCAAAGAAGACGAAACGGAAGAGTCCTGCCACAATACCGAGGAAAGCTTTTTTAAATTTTTTGTCCGCGGTTCTGGGTCAGAAGACCTCCCCGAACCAACTCAATAGCAGTGCTCCGCCCGAATCCAATAAAGTTCCCGCACCCGCTTCAGATGAGGCCCGACTGTGAACCATATGTTTGCTCGTCGTCCTCCTACACGTTGTGTTATCGCATTACTGTCGCTCCTTCGGCTCACCTTGGTTTGATGCATTATAAGAGGAGGATTTGGGAATTGATGGGTGGGGCTATATGATCTGGATAGTGTTAACGGCTTATCGAATGAACGAAATAATGAATATATATTGGGCAACGCTACGGTGATGAACATCATTTTTTTCTACACATGCAGGAATTTTGTTGGTTTTGTTGTTATACTGCCATGTGTTCAATGGAAGAGACAGTTCTTGCAGGTTTTAATGCAGAAATTACGAGGCTGTCAGTTTGTGTCAATAATTTGACAAATTTATTAAAGTATGTAATTAAAGTCTAATGCTTGAGTTATTATTTAAAAAAGTAGGCTTATTTATGAACATTAGATGCGGGACTAGTTTTGGATTAGATTATGTTTTGTGATTTATTTATGTTAATTTATTTTTTAAAAAATATTTAGTCTAATTAATCATTTGACAATAACGACAAAATTAAATTTATATATAACAAGCATATTTATATATAATTTACAAATTTTATAGAAGATTAATTTCTTCTCATTAATTATATATTTTTAAAATTTTTTCAGTTTAAATTTATAGTCTTTAATTAAGAAATCTAAATATTTGATAATTTAACTAATTTTATATTGATTATTTGTTTTTGCTTACATCATTAACATTTACTATTGTTATTTTTATATGTCATTTTAATACGTCATTCAATATAAATAGTGTATCAAGTTAATAAGCCAATATAAAATTACTTACTATAATATTTAAAATAAAAACAGGTAAAAATTGCAAAATCATTTAGGGTTAAGGGTTTATTGTCTGGGGTTTATGGTTTATGATTTATGGTTTATGGTTTAGGGTTTAGGGTTTAGGGTTTGTGATTTATGGTCTATGGTTTAAGTTTAAGGGTTTATGATTTAGTGTTTAGGTTTTAGGGTTTATGATTTAGGGTTTGTGGATTAGGGTTTATGGTTTATGGATTAGGGTTTAGGGTTTACGGTTATGGGGTTAGGATTTATGGATTAGGGTTTAGTATTGAGGGTTTAGGATTTAGGGTTTATGGTTTATGGTATATTTTTTATGGTTTATGGTCTAGGGTTTAGGGTGTAGGCTTTAGGATTTATGGGTTAGGGTTTGTGGTAGGGTTGAGGGTTTATTGTTTAGGGTTTAGGGTTTACGGTTTAGGGTTTACGGTTTATGGTTTAGGGTTTTAGGGTTTAGGGTTTCGGGTTTAGGGTTTAGGGTTTTGTGTTTATAGTTTAGAGTTTAGGGTTTATGGTTTAGGGTTTAGGGTTTATGGTTTATGGTTTAGGGTTTACGGTTTAGGGTTGTGGGTTTAGGGTTTATGGTTTATGGTTTAAGGTTTAGGGTTTATGGGTTAGGGTTTGTGGTTTGTGGTATAAGGTTTACGATTTACTGTTTATGGTTTAGGGTTTAGGGTTTAGGGGTAAGGGTTTGTGATTTATGGTATAAGGGTTTAGGGTTTAGGATTTATGGTTTAGGGTTTAGGATCGTGGGTTTAGGGTTTCGGGTTTAGGGTTTAGGGTTTATGTTTTATGTTATAAGGGTTTAGGGTTTAGGGTTTAGGGTTTAGGGTTGATGGTCTATGGTTTAGGGTTTAGGATTTAGGGTTTAGGGTTTTTGGTTTATGGTTTAGGGTTTACGGTTTAGGGTTGTGGGTTTAGGGTTTAGGGTTTAGGGTTTAGGGGTTAGGATTTGTGGTTTGTGGTATAAGGTTTATGGTTTAGGGATTAGGGTTTAGGGTTGTGGGTTTAGGGTTTAGGGTTGATGGTTTAGGGTTTAGGAATTAGGGTTTAGGGTTTAGTGTTTAGGGTTTACAATTTACTGTTTATGGTTTAGGGTTTAGGGTTTAGGGTTTAGGGGTTAGGGTTTGTGATTTATGGTATAAGGTTTTAGGGTTTAGGGTTTATGGTTTAGGGTATAGGGTTTAGGGTTTATGGTTTAGGGTTTAGGATTTAGGGTTAATGGTTTACGGTTTACTGTTTATGGTTTAGGGTTTACGATTCAGGGCTTAGGGTTTGTGATTTATGGTATAAGGTTTTAGGGTTTAGGGTTTATGGTTTAGGGTATAGGGTTTAGGGTTTATGGTTTATGGTTTAGGGTTTAGGGTTGTGGGTTTAGGGTTTAGGGTTTAGGGTCTAGGTTTTATGGTTTAGGGTTTATGATTTAGGGTTTAGGGTTTAGGGTTTAGAGTTTAGGGTTTAGGGGTTTAGGGTTTGTGATTTATGGTATAAGGTTTATGGTTAAGGGATTATGGTTTAGGGTTTAGGGTTGATGGTTTATTATTTAGAATTTAGGGTTTAGGGTTTAGTGTTTAGGGTTTACGGTTTATTGTTTATGGTTTAGGGTTTAGGGTTTAAGGGTTAGGGTTTGTGATTTATGGTATAAGGTTTATGGTTTAGGGATTATGATTTAGGGTTTAGGGTTTAGGGTTTAGGGTTGATGGTTTAGGGTTTATGGTTTAGGGTTTAGGGTTTAGGGTTTAGGGTTTATGGTTTAGGGTTTATGGTTGTGGGTTTAGGGTTTAGGGTTTAGGGTTAAGGGTTTAGCGTTAAGGGTTTAGGTTTTTGGGTTTAGGGTTTAGGGTTTGTGATTTATGGTATAGGGTTTAGGGTTTAGGGTTTAGGGTTTATGTTGCACCGACTTTAATTTTTGGTCTACTAAAAAGGACACATATTCATCAAATCTTCAATCTGAAATTATATCCAACGGTCGTTTTCCAAGACTTCACTGGAAAGTCCACCTAAAAGTAAACCCTGTGCTTTATGCTTAAAAAATAACGTAACCAGATTCGTGGGTAATGGTGGTCATAACCGGGAGAGAACTAGATGCTACTAATCCACGCACGATAGTGGAAAGCAACCTCCGCCACTAATTTCGTCGTGATGCGCCCGAGGCAAAACTTTATGACGCGCTGACCTAAAGCATGGGTAGCTGCAGACGAGCAGGTGTATATGTCAATTCGGGGTATGGGACAATACGCTTTCTATAGATATTTATGCTTTAAACAATAATGGTACAACTTTGGACAAAAGGTTAATACGTACGCTGGAAAGGGAACCGGAAGGAAGCGAATGTATTAGCCATTTTGGCTTTGTCCCATCTCCCAACGAATGCCTTTTGACGGTTTACTTGTGTAGGAAATTCAGCATTACGCCCATCGCATATATAGCGCGCAGTCCCATGCCTCTACGATATAATGAATTAAAATAATGATGGCGAGGGGGGTGGGGAAGGCATGGTGTGACTTAGCGCCTGAGTGGAGGCCACTCGATAGTTCTGGATTGATTTGATCGCAGTGGTCACAGCATAAGAAAGGAAGTTTTATAATATAGTGTCACTCAGAACTTTCACTTTTGGATACGGAACACACCATAAAACAAGCCCAAATAACAACGTACCATACGAGTGAAAAATTTGTCGCGAGTTTGACGATTACAACAGATAGCCGTGACTCCATCCACAACACCCGAGTACCATTAACATAGACGCATCACACTCCGTAAACGGAGGACAAAGCTGTGGGCATTTGCAAGTTCCTTTGCATTTAAAATAAACCCACCTACCGTGCTAAACCATCAATATTCGAAACACAACAAAAAAAAACAAAAACAATGGGCGACGGTGAAGTACGCTCCGACGGTGACACACACAACAGGTTAGACAGGTTTCATTTATGACTTTTAGAATACAACAAAACGAAGTACGTTGCATATGCATGGTAGACGAATATTCGCATTAACAGCCACGTACGGGGTACATGCAGGGACGTATGCGTAGAGGTCCACGACGCAGATACAGTTGAGCAATCGCAGCCCCGGCAAGCGTCTGAGGTAAATCTTCTGCTCAGGTGTACTTCGCACATTCTTTAAACAAATAACTGATTTGATTTTGTTTTTTTTTTTTAATATGTAGCTCCCCGGTGGACCCAAAGCTGACTTCGAAAACTCAGCCGAAGCTCCACAGCCGAATGATGTTAATGCGGTCAAAGGTGACCAGATCCAGTCGGAAGAGGACTGGTCGTTTCCGAAGATCGGTCTCATCGTTAAGGACTTGATGAGGGGCTTCGTGGAAAAGGTTCTGGTTAGGTTTTACTCCTTGGCCATGTATGTAACGAGTCATGTAGGTGTTTATCTTGTGCAGATTTATGTCCCCATGCAGGACGCGCTGGGCCACTGGTTTTTGATGCTCGTGTCTCTGAAAGACAAGGCAATTTACAACCTTGATTCATCGCCGAACCAGTTTGAGACGCCTCACCGGGAAGACCGGATTCGGAAAACGGTTAACTACAAATTTGATTGTAGTCTTTACTTTTAATTTGGCATACTGGCATAGCATGCAACACGGCGTGCATAAAAGCGTTCTGATTTATATTCCGCGGTCCGTGCAGGCAAGGGTGTTGTACAACGTGACACAAGCAGTTTACGGGAAGCACTTTATGCCCTTACCAGACAACTTCGGAGATTTCCTGATAAGGAGCCCCATAGGGATACCTAATTGTGGGCAGAGGTACGTTATCAGCAAATAAAACATGCATGTATCACAGTGATGATTTTCACATGTTATCCATAATACATACTGACGGTTACTGTCTATTCGTCGGATCAACATTCAGCATGAACTCGGGGATATGGGTAATTGGGTGGCTCAACATGGGGGACAAATTCAACCCGATCATGGACGGGATTGTAAGTACGCTCAAATAAAAATGGTAGATTACGGCTATTAAATTATAGGGGCACAAGAAACCCGATCGTTAACCATTTTGCAGTTACGGGAGAACGAGATCAGGGCAACAACTGCGGTGAACCTGACCAGCACACCATTCAACAAACTCCGGGACCGTGTATTGGGCAAGGCAGAGTTATGGAGGATGAAAACAAAGAAGAACACCTAAGTCGACTGGCTGGTACTGCATTGGCGACATGGTTCAACCAGCTGTGACGCTTATGCCCCCATGCCAGAGGTAGTATTACGTTGCTTTCTTCTTTAGTCTTATATTAGGATACACTGCGACCACGTGTGGCGATTCAAGTTTATGTTACTCGCAAATTAAGACTCTCTGTGTTTACGGCCGTTCGTTTCATGTTTCCTCTTTCGTGCATGTACGCCTATTGCAATTTCTAGGAATGATTTTCTTTAATTATATTTATACATATGAATGCGATGATGATTAGTTAGCGTATATTTTACTTAGATTTAATTTTAACGCTCCTAGCCGTCGACTAAAAACGCACCAGCGCGTAACGACAAATCTAATAAATGCCATCAATTAACAATGTTATTTCTATTTACAATGCAAGTTCGTAGAATCCCTTTTCCTTTTTATTTTTTTTGGAAAACTTAAATGGATTTTTGCCAACGAAATGATGCGTCGGTTAAGTCCGACGGAATTGGATTCCAAAGGGCGACCCTTATCCATAAATATTCTAGCATTCCTACTCTCAAAACCACTGGTCAGTGGATAACATCCTGTGAAGTATATACACTAGCAGGCCCCAGTCCAATCGAAAGTTTTAATGGAGCGTTTCTGTAACGCCTCCGAACTACCCCACGACGTTTGGGTAGCCATAGCCATTAAAGTCGCGACGACATCGATTGGGGACCTGTGCAGGTTCCGTATGACGTGTTGTGTTGCGCGCGATGTAGGCGACGACGATACTGTGCTCAGGATGGTTGCCATACCACCTCCGCATGACATGAATGAGGTGTGGATACGGGACCCTTTTGGGCGAAGATTTTTCGAGAGGTGCATAGAGATTGGTCACCCGGAACTTCTGTTTCGGGAGGCGTTGCGGGAGCTCTACATAAGACGTAACCACGCCGTCGGATGGGAAATGCT
The DNA here is from genome assembly GCF_014773155.1 of Arachis stenosperma. Lineage (NCBI taxonomy): Eukaryota > Viridiplantae > Streptophyta > Magnoliopsida > Fabales > Fabaceae > Arachis > Arachis stenosperma. Next base: position 123,959,643 of record NC_080382.1, read on the forward strand.
GCAAAATACAGCAAGGAATGGGCTGGACGCCGCCAAGTACACACTTTCAATGGAGTTGCTCCTCCGAAGGGACGACAGAGACGCCAAAAAAGAAGGTTTGGAACTATTTCGCACGCTCGAAGCGGGTAACTTACTCCTGGCATGTTACTCGAGTTGCTTCGCAGTCCTCACAATTTCTTGGCCAGATGAAGTCTAAATGCCGGATAAGGGAGAAGAACATACAGTATGTGACTCGACCAGATGCCTGACCCGAGGCCACATGGGTCTTCTCTATGACTACCGTCGAAGGGCGGCAGAGCGGGGCTCCATCCACGGTGTCGGAGGCGCCAACCATATTCGGTGCATTCGTTGTCGCGCCGACTACGAGGTGGAACGATTCGTTGACATAGCTAGGGTTTAGGATTGTTATGCATATTAGGTTTATTATTGACATATTATATTTCGGTTTAGTATGGACGTATAATATTAGCGGTTATCTTCTTTATTACCATATAAATATTATTTAGGTAAACGGATACTTATTACATATAGATATCTTAAAATTATAGTTAAACAACAAGAATTTTGAACAATGTCCAAATAATGTCAATTAATATTATTAAAATATTAGACTTAACTAATAACATTAAATTATGATATAACAAAAGATAAAGAGGAAAAAAAACATATTTGGGAATCCCCAAGCGACGAAATGGAAAAAACCTAACTTTAAAGGGAAGTTATTGACCGGTTAGTTAAACATAAATGAAAAAAAATAATAAATATGAATACAAGGGACGTGTTGGCTAAGGAACCCTTCTGTGAGCCGACGGGAAACTCAACCGGCAGGCTCCCTAAACGACGTGATTGTAGCTGAGTAGGTGTAGATGCACGGTACACAACCGATGGGATACCATCGCACACGGCACCGGGTGACTATATATACACCGTAAACAACAGCCATTGAGATAACTGATTGGAGCCTTTCTGTTATCCAGTACTTACACATAACCGACCATTTATCTATCGTGTGAGAGCGCTCAGTACAAGGGGAGGAGATGTATCGTCCGACAGGCCCAGCCAACCTTCCCCACGATGTATGGACCTTAATTGCTGGAAGGACCGCAGGACTGTCCGTCAGGGACTTGTGCAGTCTCAGGATGTCGTGCACCACTGCACGTAATGTAGGGGATGAGGATTTCGTTTACAGATGCGCCAACATTCCAATTTGGGACCAGCGATGGTAGAGTGTGAGTCCCATGCACCAGCCGGGAAGAAACTTCTTAGCGCGATGCAGGCAGAATGTCCACCTGAAAGTTCTGTTTCAGTCTGCTGTGTCTGACCTTTTCCTAGGCGGGTGTCGTTTTGCGGGGATGGAAACTATGCACGTTGTCGCAGCCCAGGGCCATTCGGCAGCCCAGTACACAGTGGCGATGATGCTGATGCTACGCAACGATGCCGAGTCAAAGAACAAGGGCTTACAAACATTTCGTGGGCTTGAGGCGGCCGGTGCCCTAACAAACTGCAAATTGGTGTTCCGCGGCGTTGTCCAGGGGACGTGGAGACACTTGCGTCGCATCCCAAGGCTAAACGAAGAGAATCAAGTCTGTTCTTCACACGCATGTCCAAGCCGTGGAAACATGGGTGCCATTTACCGCCATCAACGCTATGGAAGAGGGTGGGACGTAAACGACGGTGACGGAGGTGCTGCTCATATTCCGTGCGTGCATTGTAGGGCTGATTATGAATTGATCCTGTTTGTCCACCTCTTTGACTGATTGGATATGAATGGGTTCTCAATATTTTTTTGGTTATCCTATGTAATATATCTATTATCACAATTATGTAATAATTTTTCTAACTATTTGACTTGTTTTTGCCGTTTTGGTACTGTTTGTCTCGTTTTGCCATCATTTTTATTTTTGTGTTTTCTGCTTAGTATTAAAAATTTAAGTTATGAAAAATACAATTGTTTCCACTTACTGACCTCACATTCGGTGACCCTTGGTTGCATAGCGAAGTAATAAAGTTTTTTTTATGAGATCAACACAAGTCCTGTCTGCCACGTTATTCATAGCAGTCCATAGACCTGCAGCCCTTCCTGTCTACTCTAACGTCGCATTGCAAGATTTGCAATCATAGCGGATTTTGCACAATGGATGCAGCCTAAGTTTTCCCAGGCTTTTTCTTCGTTTATCGATAAAACCACCAGGTGCATTATTATCTTCGTTTTCTCAAGGAATACCATACGTACATTAATTAACCACAATAAAATGTATTAATTTATAATTTATTTATTATTAACTTAAATTTTGATTTTCATTAATGTATATCAATGCACAAGTCCGTCACAATTCATAACCATTCCTTATATTTATCCATAACCACTGCCGGGAGTAAAGTCATAGCTTCAAGGGCCGTTATCGTCTACCAAACCTCCCGGTCTTCATCCGACAAAATGTCGCACGAATCCCTCGACGACCACGCCATTAGTCCGGGCGACCTCGAGGAACACCCGACCGCAGACCTGATCAACACCCTCCAACAGAGGATGAGGTTTCTGAGTGATAGTCTTCGTAGGACACAGGACGAAGCAAGGACGGCCAGGATCGAGGCAATCACCGCGAAAGTCAGGGCTAGTATCAGGAAGCATCAACTGGAACAAGACTGCCGGTTGAAAAAGAAGTTGCGCATGGAGATGGAACAGCATCAAACCACCGTTCGCCAACTCGAAGATAAAGCAAACGCTTTGAAAGCGGAAATTGCCGATCTTCGTCGAAGGGAACAGCAACAGATGGCACCGTGGCGTGAAATGGAAGGCAGGCTTGAGGTTGTGGAGATCAAGGTAGGTTTGTTGGTCCGCCAACTGTATGGTCAACCTGCGGCAACGGCAGATGACTCTGACTATCAGGAAACCGCCGGGCAGAATGGAGACGATGTCGGGGCTATATGACCCACGGCATCTACCTTCCAAGTCTTTATTTGCTGTGTTTCTGTATTTCCTTAGCTGTTGTTTTCATGTTCTGTAACCCCTGCGTAAAACTCGATTTTCTTAATTATATATAATTTCTGCAGCGTTTGAGTTATTTTTCTTCTTTCTCTCTATTTTCGGATGAAGCTATCTACACAGGCGGGCAAACCGGAAATACTCCGTCAACTCCTGTCGGAGTATAGCATCCGCAATGCCTGCTTCAACACAACGACCGATACTCTCCGGCCGGTCAAGGAAAAATAAAAAGGACAATAACGGTATAACACGTAAATCGTTTCGTTGCCCAACATTAGAATATACACTGACATTAGTTAATTTTTACGGCTTAGCGCGTAACTCGTTTCGTTACACAACATTATGGTTAATACCGGATATTTAATACATTTAATTTATGTACTTAGACCCATATTTACCTATACGTACAATTAGAAGTGGCATCCTTTTGCCAAATGCCGGTGGGCAGTCTGGATTTCATTTTCCAGCTTGCGTAGATATCAGGAAATGGGAAATGGGAATTGGGAAACGTGAATGACATTTTTGTTGTTTGCAAATTTAATGGAGCTCGTTGATAATCCTTATTATTGGAAAGCGTCAAATAAAACAATTAAATACATGTCGTATTCTGTACATTATGGAATATTAAACCCATTAAAAACCGTCAGTGATCACATCAAATTAAGTTATCGAATAATATGGTAAATTTTTTATTTTCGGTTAATTGCATTAATTTTTTTATGGTTGATTTGACAAAACAAAACTTTTTTCTTCATATCTCTGTACACCACACCCCTACACCTGACCCTGGCATCCCTGCACACTTGCTTCTGAACCTAATTCGGCTTGAAGTACACGTTAACTCCTGAGCGTGGGGTCCGCGCGACAGAAAACCTCTACCTTTCCGTTTCCACTACTGAGCATCCAAGCGAGGGAAAACCTATAAACCAATTCGCACCATTGAGTATATACCCACGCGCGAAGATGGAAACAGAATAAAAATATATTATGAGGATCGTAAACGACAAACCAGGAAAACAGAAACCCCAAGATATACAATTTTTATTCGAATGCAAACAACTGCAGGAACACCCGAACCTCGTAATCGGCCAAACACTGCACACAGGAGACTCGGGACAAATCTTCCACATCACCCATGAAGCACGTACAATCTCAAAATATTTAAGTCCCTTTCGCACGAGCACTTCGTCTTCATTGGCAATAGAGAGTAGCAGCATCGCACACATGTAACAGCCCTCCAACTCGTCCCCAGTTACACCAACGGAGTCACCAAACAAACAGAATTCATTCATCTCCGCCCGGAGCATGGAACCCGGATTTCCTGCCTCAGCATATCGTTCTATGAACATATGTTTAGGTAGGCAATGGTTGTCTAAAAAGGACGCAATCGGCAACTCCGTCATCGACGCCTCCTTGTAAACAGCGTCGGACCTCGCTGCACCCAGAAACACCTTTCAACTAACCTGCATGTTGAACAAATCCTTAACTGAATCCAACGCAACCCAAGTGGCAATCCTGACCGTAGGTTATACAAAGTATAAAGAGGACACACGACCACCAACGATACGTTCTGTGCTGTTAGGATATATATTTTTTTTAATTGGTTCAGTGCCTCGTTCGTTTCTCTACCGATGGTTCTGGAAAAGATAAGATAATTAATTAATAAGGGACGAACGAAATACTAATGTGCTTTCCTAATTCAACTGATTTGGTTTGACGACGCACAAATTTAATGTTGACTTTTCGATTCTTGTGTTATATTCATGACAAGCTTAATTGCGTTCCTTAATTGCTAATTGAAGAAATGTTAAATGTTATCCTTTACTTTTTTTTTCAAGCGAAATAGCTTAAATTAATGTCTTATTTTCGTGAATAAACCCCATCATTGACACGTTATTTGCGTAAAAAACCCATCCAAGCAACTTTACACTATATATATGTATACGTGCCCATTATTCACAACCCCAAACCCTACTAACTACTAACCCTTCTTCACCGTAACTCCTTCTCTCAACTCTCAGTCTACCCTTCTCCATAACTGCCACTATGTCCTCGTCCTCTTATCCCGAGAAAATGTCGGAGCAATCAATCACAGAACACGCCATTAGTCCCGAGGACCTCGTGGAACTCTCAATCGACGCACTTATCGACATCATCCGTGTAGATGAAAAGTCCGCAGATTGTGATCTCGTTGCGGCGGCACTGGTTAAGAGGGAGGAGATCTTAAAGACAACACTTGTAACCACCAATGCAGAACTGAGGCAGGCAAAGGTGGAGCTGATGGCCTCCAAGTTCGTCTTTGAGGCAAGGAAGGATGAACTGGAGAAAGAGGTGCAGGAAAAGCGACGACTTGAAAAAGAATTGAAAACAGAGAAGCGAAAAAATGACGCGCTCCTTCAACAGTTGGTTCTCACTGAGAAGGAATTACAGGCTGAAATTGCCATGCGCCATGAACGAGAAGAGGTTGAGTCTCTTCCGTGGTCTGACCTGGAACGCCGGCTGGACGTTGTGGAGGAAAGGCAAAAGTTCTTGCTCCGTCGTCGTCATCCGGCCGGGCAGAATGAAGACGAGGTTGGAGGTAGTTGATGGGCTGCACATGCAAGATATCTGAATGTCATGTTTTCCGCCGAGGCCTGTATGTTCTTTTATTTCCTATGTTTGTTCTGTCGCCCTTTTGATCTTCTGCAGTGGAACTTAAACCCGGATAATATAATTATGCATACTTTTGTCTATGTTCTTAGCTTGTTGAAACACAATTAGGGATTTACGTTACGACGAAGCCAAACGCTAATACCTAATAAAAACAAATTAATACAGACATGGTGTCTTTTTTATATCATACGAAATACGTCTTCTAAAAACCCTAAACATACATTTAGTGTATTTACATAATAAAAAACTCCTTAAAATGTTGAAGCAAATTTTGTTCATTAAAGGACAGTTGTTGAATCTCTGGCCCTGTTATATTATGCGAATACAATCCCGTGGTTCGAGTTGAGCATACCCACATGATCGTTGTTCAACCTCTGTACAGATTTTATACACCATCGTCAAATATCATCATTGCTCATAAAAAATTTATCCCGTACCCTTTTTTTACATGACCCCTTTCGGTCAATCCCTATTGCCTATACAAGTTACCAATTTTGCATAAATTCCCTGTCGAGGTCTCAATACGCAGCCCTAGAAAAAATCCTTCCGATGGTGGAAAAGGTTGATCAACTCTACAGTCTTATGTCTATTCAAACGTCACTTCAATAGTGCAAAGTCCAGATCATACCCCAGTCAAGAAGAAAGAATTATTCAGACTAAGTTATGGCCAAGATACGACTTAATTGCGTCATCTGTGTACTCCACATGATAATTGATCGAAAAGACTGTTCTTTAACAAAAAAAAAAGAGTTTACAAAAATAAGGTAAAATACACCATCAGTACGCATAGCAATTAGCATGATCGGCATCTCTATCGTCAGGGTTTACAAAACTACTTAAACGCAATAAGTCCCCAAGAACTTCCGCACCTCGTATTCGGCCAGGCATTACACACACGCCACACTGGACAGATCGCTGTCATCACCAATGGTCCCACGGGTACGGCAACTACCGGAACGGCATGACACGGACTCTTCTGGGTTCGCCGGGGGTATATCGGACCACGGGCCGGCGAACACCTGCGTGAAGACCTCCCTGTACCTTTCGACTGTGCCGGACTCACGAACGACACAAAAAAATTCGAATACACGGCAGACCTCATCATCTGTTTTGTCACCAAGCGACAGAAGCAGCATCGCAGCGATGTAGCAGGCCTCCACATCGCCCAACTCTGCTGCCTCGGTCAGGGTCCGCATACCACCTCTGCGGTGGCCACACCAGAATAAATGAGATATCCCAACGCAGAGCATAGTGGCCGAATTCCGCGCTCTGGCGCATCGACGCAGAAATGTCATTGCAGGCGTACCGGAGTAGTCGAGGAAGCAAGCGATCGGCAACACCGACACCAAGGCGTGCCTGTACACGGTGTCGGAATTGCATGCAGATGCAAATAACCTGCAACTCGCTTGCATGTTGAACAGATCCTCAATCGAATTCGATGCAACCATCGTCGCAATACTCGACCATAATTCGAGAGGAAGAATATTCGGCAGACACTCGTGCTGAATGGATACCTCCAGTTTCGTTTTGTCCTCCTGGGAACTTCCGGCCATTTGGAGGGACTTCTAGGACGGATTATTGGAGATTACAAAAGGAGGATGGACGAATTTGTAGATGCCCTTGTGGCATTTTGCTTTTAATATAATATATTGCCGTTCGGGGGGTAGGGGGAGGGGGGTTGCCCGTGGTTCAGTACCGCATACGTTTTTCTAGATGTTTTCGTTTACCGATGCATTTATATATTATAATAATTATATTGATTAAAGAAGCATTTATCGTAATTAAATCATACGGCAGATGGCCGACGTTTTGTTGGACAGGTAAAGTCCCAGGTCTTATGGGTCAGTGCAACAACGGGATGGAGACACCATAAACCGACGCCTCCCCTCCCCGGCAATGTATGTTTAGGATTACTACTGTACTGTTTAGTCCCAACGCTAATATTGAACTTTTATGGCCCGTTTTTTATTTTTTTTAATTTATTCGGCTTGGCCTATTAGCTAATGAAGTTATGAAATAGTGCTTCTATCGAAGGTTATGCGTGTCACCGTTTAAATGTTTGAATACGGTGATATGCATCGGTTCGAATATGTCACTTATCTGGTCCACGAAAGTGGGGATTTACAAGGCCACCCAACCCAAACACCCGACTCATTAACAATGAAATACATTCAGCTTTGGTTACAACGAAACTTCATCTGAAAGTAAATAGACTAAAGAAATGCAACACCTCGAACTCGGCAAGGCAGTGGACGCAGGACACAGTCGAGGAATCGTTGGTGGCACCCATGGTCCCGCGGGTCGGGCAGACGCTTGACCGGCAGACGACGGGCTTCCCTGGATCCGACGGGTGCACCCCAATCAGCGAATTTGCGAACAACTGCCCGAAGAGTTCTCTGCACATTTCGATTTTTCCAACAGCCAGCACGTTCTCAAACATTTCAACCCCCCTTCCAGCGTCCGCCCCGTCCCCAACACCTGGCGTCAGCAGCAGCATCGCACACATGTATTGGGCTTGGACATCACCCGCATCGGCGGCCTCAAGCAGGGTGTCGACCCCAGCGACGTGTCGGCCCATCCAGCAGAATTCTCTCATCCCTATACGGAATATAGCGCCCAGATTTCCTGCACGCGCGCTTACGTAAAGGAACCCATCCTCAGGACGGTCCTCCAAGTCATAACCGAACACGACGGGTATCTCCGCCATGGAGGCCACCTTGAACACCGCAGATGAGCGGCCTGTGTCCAAAAATACCTTGCAGGTCGCCTGCATGTTAAACAGATCCTGGATCGAGGACGACGCAACCCTTGATGCAATTCTCTCCCATATTTCGCGAGGCAGAAGAGTCAGCGGACAGACGTGCGGTGGGACCCCTTTCCCTTTCCCTTTCCCTTTCCTTCTCCCATATCCGGCCTTCTCTCCTATTCTGCCTTTCTCGGTAGTTGCACTAGATCTCATCCTATTTGATCTAAATTTATTAAATAGGTGGTGGAAGGGGAAGTTTACAGGAGGACCGTCGTTAGTATGGATCACCAGATGCGATGAAGGAAAACTGGGTAGTGAACTTATAAACTGCAAAACGGCTCACCAGATAAGTCAGGAACCGTGCCACGCACGCCTTCATTTACGCCCGCTGTAACCGATGCTTCGTTTTTAGGTTTGGCACAGGAATCGAAGACATCTTAAACGTCGGTTTAGAACCTGAACGCTGAAAAATAACTTTAAATTTAAAATTAAAACTACATTAAATTTGTTAACCCTTCTTTTTCGTTAAATATAAATATTTTATTTTTTCAAAAAAAAATGACGTACATTAATTACACATTTTCTATTGAAAAAAAAGTATTCGAAGCAGCTTCTCACTTTACACTATAGGGCCTACACTATATAGGTATACGTGCACGTTAATGACAAACCCTATCCCTCTCAATGCTTCTTTCCCAGTTCTTCTCTGCCGTATCTCCTTCTCTCACCTCTCCGTCTATCCTTATCCACCTCCTTATTTCTGCCACCCTCCACTGCTCTCTCCGTTGTGTACTACCGAGAAAATGTCGAAGGAGACCGTCAACGACAACGGCTCCAGTCCCGTCTACCTCAAGGAACAGCCCATGGCCAAACTGATCGACATCATCTGTACAGATGAAAAGTTCCTGGTATGTGACTTCGTTCAAGCCAAACTTGTCAGGAGGGAGGAAATTTGGGAGGCTAGCGTTGAAACAATATCACAGCAACTCTTCCAGGTCAGGTCTGAGAACTTGAAGTTAATGGTCAAGTTGAACAAGAAGGAGGATCAACTGGAGGAAGAGGAGAAGGCAAGGCACCTGGAGGAAAAGTTTCTGCGCATGGAGCAGCAACAGTGTGACGCGACCGTTCGCCGAATGTATGACAAAGCAAATGAAATGATGGCCGAAAGCTCAAAGTGGCGTGACCTGGCACAAAGGGTCGTCGATGTTTTGGAGGTCAAGGAGAAATATTTGTCCCTTCTATTAGGCGTTCAACCGGAGCAGAGTGAACACAGGGACGGAGGAATTTGACCTGGTGCACGTGTGACATCTCTATGTTGTGTTGGTTTCTGTCGAAGCCTGAAGCCCTGAACGATCTATTTAGTTTGTTTGTTAGGTCGCCCTTTTGATCTTTTGAAATGCTAATTAAAACTTGGCAGCGATTATTATATCTACTTTCATCGGTTCGATTTCGAAAATCCGTTAATATTGAATTGTTAATCAGTTTATCCTTCCTCGCCAATGACGACTACACGTCAACAACCAAATTTGAGTCATTTCCATTTTGAATGGCATTGTTTCGGTAGATTAATACTCTATGCTTCTAGTCAGTATAATTTCGTTTAATCCAGATGCGGTTAACTATCAATATCTTCTCATCTCCTGTATTGTTAGTAATAATTTGAGTTGATTTAAATTGAAATAATTTCCCATAAATACGCAAAACACGCATTTCGGCGACTCGCCATTGAGTTAACAATTTTTTGGGCTGTTTTGTATCAATTAAATGTATATGTATCTGATAGTTCACAGCCCCAAGCAAAAAACGGGGAATTATCTGAGGGTTTGATACATAATTAGGGAATTATCTTGCGTTGTTAGCATGGAAGACCAGACGCGATGAAGGAACGTTGGGGAGGGAGATTATATACTGTAAAACGCCTTACTAGATAAGTCGGGTACCATCCCACATACGCCTTCATTAACGCCCACTGTAATTGATGCTCCATCTGTGGGTTTGGCACGTGAATCGAGGAGATCCTAGACGTAATTATTAAAGCTGAGCATTGAAGGGCAATTGAAAAACAAATTTAAAACTATATTAACGCAAAATGTTCCTTTTTTTTTCTTCCATCGAACTAGTTTTTAAATATAAATCGTTTATTTTCCCAAAAATAAACCAAGTACATTAATTACTCGTTTATTCGACGAAGCTTCCCAATTTACACGGTATATGTATGCGTGCCCCTTAATGACAAACCCTACCTCCCAATGCTTCTTTCCCAGTTCTTCTCTGCCGTAACTCCTTCTCTCACCTCTCCGTCTATCCTTATCCTCTTCCTTTTTTTCTGCCGCCCTCCACTGCTCTCTCCACTGTGTGCTTCTGAGAAAATGTCGAACGAGACCGTCACCGACCCCACCATTAGTCCCGTCGACCTCACGGAAGAGCCGATGTCTAATCTGATCAACATCTTCCGTACAAATGAATAGTCCGCGGATTTTGACCTCATTGAGGCCGAACTTGTCAGGAGGGAGGAGTTATGGAAGGCTAGGATTGAAAAAGCGGCAGAGGAACTCTTCCAGGTCGATGCTAAGACCGTAGACTTAATGGTCAAATTGAAGCAAAAGGAGGATCAACTGGAGGAAGAGAAGAAGGCACGGCGACGGGATGAAAAGTTGCTTCGCAGGACCTTACAACAATACGACGCGACCGGTCGACGACTGTATGACAAAGCAACCGAAATGATGGCGAAAAGCTCAAATTGGCGACTCCTGGCAAACAATGTCGTCGATGTTTTGAAAGCCAAGGAGAAATCTTTGTCCCGCCAGGCAGGCGTTCGACCGGAGCAGGATGAAGATAGTGACGGAGGTATTTGAACTGGTTCACATGGGTGACATCTTTATGTTGTTTTGGTTTTTTGTCGATGACCAAAGCCTTGAATGATCTATCTGGTTTGTTTGTTTCGTCGTCCTTTTGATCTTATGAAAAGCTAATTAAAACTCTGTAGCGATTATTATATCTACTTTCAGCGGTTCGTTCTCTGCTTAGCGTAAATTGTTTGTTGTTACTCATAACTCAGCCCCTATGCCTGTAATTCACCCAAATAAAACAAGTCGTTTGAGCGGTTTAAACAAAATTACGGAATTGCCTCGAGCCATTAGCATTTAACGTTTCTAACTCATGATTCCAGAACATTTCGGCAACTATTTACGGGTGCGTTATGGAAGACCTGTCTATCGAGTTATCCTTGCAAATCGGTTTTACACTACCGGAATTATTTTCATTTAGCGTATCGTTATGTTATGCCAAATTCCGTTCATTTATAAAGGATAAATATGTTTCCAACTAAAATGCTTGGATCAACAAAGAATATGAAGGGACTGGTTTAAACAGGTAACTACCTCAGTGTGATTCCCTTCTTTGAAAAGTACGCGCTTTTTTTTTGGGGGTAGTGAAAAACGTAAACGTACGCGCGTTAATCTGGCGAAACACCTCCCGCCTTTTAAATTTTTTTTTTCTTTTTAATAAATAACCCTTAAACCTGATTAGACTGGACATTAATTGGGAATTAATGTGTGTGCAATTATCAAGGGCAATAAACGGATTTCCAAAAAAAGCTATAACAACCGAATGAATTCAAAATTTAAATTATAGCCTTAACCTAATCTTATCAACATTCCATTTCAGTGGGTCAGTGAAAAATCCCTTCGTGTTGTCAGCCTTGGCCCGTTGATGGATGCACGGATTGATGGAAGCAGGTAAGTTGTTCATAATTACACTTATTATTTTGTATATTTACGGTTTTTAAATTTTTTTTTTTGGTTTGGTCATCCTGGAAAATAACATTTTTTTTTATCTGGTATTGGGCCAGAGAAACTGAGTCGACCCAAAAACGAAAACCCGAACTCGCCAAAAACCCAACCCCTAATACCCGACCCTACTCGAAGCTCCTCTCCTCTTCAGGGACGAAACTTTTTGGCTTCTCGAGGAAGACTTCATGGAAGGGTGCTGGCGCACAGTGCTAAGGGGTGGAACTCTGACTAAATTAATTAATTAGATAGGATTCACCGTTCATATCCGCTTGATTCACACGCTGTCCACTCTCTTGGTGTTCTCCTAACTAAGAATATCCCCTTCTTCTCTGTTGGTGCCTGGACGAGAAAATGGTACGAGAACACGCGAAAGGTGACGTCGTTAGGGTTATCAAAGTGGCAGGAGATCCGTCGCGACCGATGGTAGGTTAAAGCTTGCTCTTCTGTTCTTTGCATTATTTCTGACTCTCCTCTCCGCATTTTGTTCTATCTCTTACGCCGACTCCTCATGTGCCCTTATATGCAGCGTCTACCGTTACCGAATGGGCTCCTGCCCAAAGGTAGCAACCATCTCTACGTCACGGTCGCCGATGGGTCAAACCATACCTACAAGATTGCATGCAGACCCAAGGGGTGGAAAGAGATCACTCTCGGCAGGGGATGGCAAAGGTTCTATCGTGAATACAAGCTACAACCATCTAACATTCTGCTGTTCAAGCACAAGGGCAGAGACGACTTCAGCGTTCGCATCTTTCAGTCACCGGGTGTCGAGAGGACGTATGCTACGTCCGGTGATGAAGCCGTCGACGTCACACCCCCGAAGGTTCGACGGAACCGTACACGCGCTCCTGAAGCGCCCCGGCGTCGAACTGGGTGCATCAATGTCCCCAGGAGCGCAGCTGCAGCAGAGGTGGAGCAGACATTTCGGTCCGAGCACTCCTTCTTCATCATGCACATCACAAAAAGGCTCTTGGGCACCCACTTCCTGGTAATGGCTTTCCCTCTCCACTATATATACACGTGTTACGTTGTTTAACTTTGGGGACTGCATTATCTGTTTTGTTCCCCTGCTGTTCCCTCTATTAAAAGTAATGTGGCGGCCTACCTGGTCAAACATAAAGTGTTGTTCTTTCGCTGGTCCTTACTTTTTTGGCATGTGTGCCCTTCTACGTTTTCCACATCTTTTGTCCTCTGCTGTTGCTTAATTGTTAATGGTTGGCTATCTGGTGGATCGGTTGTTGACTTCAAATTCATTACAGAAATTTGTTGGTAATGTATGTTGTTGTTAAATACTTAAATTCCATTGTTTAGGGAAAGAAGCACCCAATTGCATGCTAATTGTTCATAATGCCATCGTCAGTAGTTGTCGTTTCATTCTGTTTGACTGCATGCACATTGCATTCATGTTACACATGTCCTTAACTTCATCTCCTTCTCCATTTTGGTTTGCCCAGCCAAATGTGCCGCACTTTGGAGACGACGTCAACGATGGTGTCATGGTCACTCTCAGATCGGGGGAGATTTCCGTCCGGGCCGTCTACAGCAAATACGGGGGCAAGAGAAGGCGCAATTGTGGCACCATTAGCCAAGGGTGGGTGGGTTTCTTGCGCAAGTGTAACATAAGTGTGCCCAAGCTGGCCGTCTTTGAGATCTCCAGTACCCACCCAGAAGTGGAGCTGTTGGTCCAATTTGTTGATTTTGAATGAATCCAACTAGGTTGATGAACTAGCTGACCATGTTATTTTGGATTGCCTTTTCTGATTTGGCAACAACTTTATGTGTTCTGATTGTTGATGTGTTGCAACTGCTAGACTTAACTCTTTTTGTACATGATACAATCTTATGACCGGTGTAACTAAGAACTTTTCAAAATATCAGTGTTCCTTAGATTACTTTACAATTCCAATTCACACAGCAGCATGGATGCTCTCTACACTAATTTGCAATTTCAATTCATACGGCACCATGGATGCTCTACAATAATTTCCAGTTTAAATATAGGGCGTTACAAAATAAAGTCATATAGCGGCCTGGATATGGTCAAATTGGAAGTATAACAGTCCAAAACAGTTTTCTATAGCTACCTATTGTTTGTCCAAACATAGAACATCACGCATGATCTTCAAGTAGCTAAAACACCTGCTGCATCACCAAACCTTTGCCTAATTTGAAGACCCACGTTCCCACTGGATTTAGCTGTGAGCGCACTAAAAATAATGAATGGTTACCAAATTGTGCCCTGTGAATCATAACCCTCGTCCAAGGCAACGTCCGATGCATCGTCCCATGCCAGCTACAACGATACTTTCAGTTAGCCATGAACTAGGAATCGATGAACAGCAATACATTAATTGAAAAAGACGACTAAACAAATTTGTTGGCAAAGTCTTACCTCATCCTCCGCAGACGAGTCCTCCCTTCTGCCAGTTTCACCTTCGCCCTCACCAATAAAGTATGATGCACCTTCTTTTGTGTTCATTCTGCTGTTGGGATTTAAGTGGCAGGAAACTCGATCATGCCCTGTCTGGCGACAAAGACCGCACCTCTGCACCCCCTTTCATCGTTTCCTTTCTTTGCCTCTTTCGACACCGGACCAGCTCGTGCGGTGAAAAGGACCACCATACTAGACCATTTATCTAGTTTTAACAACACTTTTAATAGCCCAACACTTGAGCCCAGCATTGGTTTTAGAAAAAATGTGCATCTCAGGGAAAAAAAATCCAGAGGCCCATCACGATTGACCCAAGTTCAACCAACTGTGTTCTAACCTAACCCACCCGACCCGTAACACCATCGGCTTCTCCTTCGTCATCCTGTCGCCCACCATCCCCGCGCCGCTTCGATCCTTCCTTGTTGGGCATCTCCGGCAAAGCCAGGCATCTAGCCGAAACATCACTCATTGTTATCCGACGGTGACCCTATCCAGCTCCGGCGACGATGCTATGCAGATCTTCATCCTCCGAACCAACGAGTCGCGACAGAGGCCGCATTTCGGAGAGCAGGCAGCTTTCCAGTGTGACTCCGCGGGAGAAAGCTTCCTGCAACTCCGTTACTCCATTGACGGGTCAATGACGGATACGTATCCATCGCAGCTTATATTGTATGCGTCAAACGACGTCCACGGCGCTTTTCCTTCCCTCTCAGCCCTCCTCTATCATGTCTGATTTGGCGTTAAACAGAATCATTAAACAGCCATTAATTTAGTTCTTAAAACATGATAAACTAATTCTACATAAACCCAACTAATTTTTTATTGTAACAAAAATAACCAGCTACAAAGTTAAATTTGCAAACTAACCCCTCTGACACACCTACACCACTAACCAATCATAGGAGGAGAGAGAAAGAGTAATCTCTACCATTGGATTGAAAAAACAGAGAGATCCGACGGCCATCCTCAAATGGCGCACCGATCAGCCAAACATAAACATCATGTGCACTGGTGTACCAAAGCGGTTCGGCACACCGAATCCGTCCCCCTCTTCGGGAAGCCAATACTGTAGCCGATCAACTTGCTAAAAACGGTCAGGAATTTCCTCACGCCCTTCATATATTGGACGCTCCCACTCCAAATATCTGCTCTATGCTAGAAGTTTATTGTTTTGGAATTCCTAGAAGAAGCGGTGTTAGTTAACCCTTGGTTATTTTGTGCTTTGATTTTTTTCTTTCTTCGAATTTTTTTTTCCTTCTGTTCTGGCGTTCTGCGGTCTTTGACCCCCATCCCTCACCAAAAAAAAAAAAAATCTATATTAAGGATATTACAAACCTTTCTGCAGTATAGTTCAATTAAGATTATGTAGTGCATGTCTGCATGAAGTAAGAAAACATGTTAACACCACTTTGAATTTTCAGCAAAGTACTATTGAAAGACTATATTGTCCTTTGTGTATGTTGAATTAAGAAGATAATTATTTTGTAGCTAATTTAAAGTAAAGCAGACTTCAGCTAGAACTGATGCTTGTGACTAATATGTTGCTCCATATGATTTGTACAATTTCGGGGATAATAGGAATATTACATTGGAGATAATAAAAAACATGGGCCTAAACTAAATATGATTATTACTAAATAGTTAAAAAAATCTCTATTAATTTTTTCATAAAATAGATCATATTTATAAAGTTTCGATTCATGTGTATTTAAGCTGTCTTTGGCATGACAGGATATCGAGAGAGAAATGTAATAATAGATTATTATTAATTTACTGGTTAAATTATTAATTCATTGGTCTATTAATTTAATGGATGAGTTATTAGTCGAACTGTTAATTTAATAATAATTAAATAAATATATAACATTATAATAAACTAAAATTGAAATAATAAAAATAAATAAATACAAGATTTATTATTGAACATCTAAATGATAAAAATAATATTTTACATCACTCAAATATAATAATATTTAAATAAATTTGTAAATTAAATATTAATGATAATATAATAAATATTGGTCAAAATATATAATTAAATTTAAAATTAGTCAAAATAATAAATATATTTCACTAAAAATAAAAGTTACGGATTCAAATTTTGGAGTTAATGAAAGAATTTTTAAAAATTTATATTATTAAAAGGCTACTATAAAAAAAAGTAAAATATTTATGTAAACTAAACTAATGCCAATATTACATAAATCATCCAAATCAAATAACATTACCTAGATGTCTCCAATTATATTTCTATATAAATCAAATTAAACTAATTCGAATTATACAATATAGTAGTAGATCGAAACACATGGGTTCGAATTAATGGGAACATTGTTTTAAGTATAAATCGAATTAATGTGATTCGAATTAGTACGAAACAATGTAAATCGAATTAGTTTGATTCAATTTATTACTTGTAACAGATTTATTGACATTTACTACTTTTAAGTTAATTGTTATTAACTTTAAAACATAAATATCAATAAGAAAATACCCCTCATTTGGATTCAAATAAAATATAAAAAAAATTAAAACGAATAAAAATAGAAATTCAACTTTTGTATTTTAGTTCAAATATAAGAAAATTACATTTTTATAAACTTATGAATTGAAATCAAAACAGTAAGGCTGCGTTTGTTTATAGAGGCATAACAATGAGACAGGGACACAAAAACACAAAATCGTGTTTGACAGATTAGATATGGACAGAAAGGACATAGAAATACTAACAAAGAACATGACTTATATATAACTTGCATAATTACTACACTAAAACTAGAATGAGACCCGCGTAATGCGCAGCGGTAAATTAATGATAGTATATAATAAATATTAAAAATAGATATGTTTTGTAGAATTAAATTAAATATGTGTATACTAAAGTTAAATTTGAAAGGTGTTTTGTTTAAAATAATTTGTAGTACAAAAGATTTGGATGTTGGAGTTGTACAAAGTGACATTTTTATTTGGTGGTTTGATTTTACATTTGTTCTAGTTGATGGACTTAATCTTCTTATGTAGCGCTCGTCCTCCTTTTTCTTTATTGGTTATTGTTAGAATTGTTGCTTTCTTTTTTTTATCGTAGGTTCTTATGAAGGCATGTTCTTTATAAATTGTTGAGTTGTATGCACTTTTTATTATGTTGTTTGTTCTATCTTTGCATGTATGTTTTTCTTCCAAAGATGTGTCTTAAATTTGTATAGTTTTCTTTCTTCTTAATCTCTTGGTGTAGTTTTCCAATGACATCTACAATAAAAAGAACAAAAATGTGTATATTTTTTTTGAATAAGTTATTTTTAATAAGAATAATTGAAATAGTATAAAATGAAATTACCTGTTAGTATTTTTCTTTGACCCACTCAGACAATGTCTTAACTCTCAAGTGATGCAAATTCAAAATAGTATTGGAAAATGTTCAAAATTGGATCTTTAATTTCTTTCATAACAATTGTGAGTAAAAAGTTTGCTTTCATTGTACCTTTAATTGGCCTATACAAATCATTTGCATCTTCGCTTTTTAAATTTTTTTATAATATAGACTTTTCCTTCTTATAACAAATGTTTGAATTTGTTCATCATATTTCTCTTCATAATTATATGAAGATGTGTTCCATGCCATATTAGTAAATCATAATTAATAATTAGTTAAAAAGGAACAATGAATAGCATATTAAAAAATATAATTTTAACAATATTAAAATACAATTATACGATGGGTAACTAAAGATTAGTGGGCTGGACTTGTAAGGTTGGCCCAATCGCTTGAAGGAGGAGGCCTTCTGACATGGTTCCCCTCTAGGAGCCTTCGTCCGACTTGTGTGCGTGTAAAGGAATGGGGTGGTACCTTAAGTTAGCAGGGGACTAAGCAAGTTTTGACAGTATGGAAACTTAGAGATACCTGAGGGGTGTCAGTGTATTTATAGTGGTGAACCCATAACCACCGTTGGAGTGGTTCCACCTTTTAAGGAGGATAACCGTTCCTTTATCTTAGGGAAGTTAAGATATGACTCCTGGAAGTGGGTTGAGAGATTTTAGGGGCAGTTACTTATTTGCATAAGTGTTATCTGCCAGCTAACCCTCGTTCCCGACTTCCTTGTGGTGAAGCCTGTGTCGAGCCCGACTTCTTGGAAGGAGGTCGGTTGCGTGGGGAGGCTAATCTATGGATTTGGCCTTTTTATCTTATTTGGTCATGGGCCTTAGTGTTGAGTCAGGGTATAAACAGTACCCCTACTTGAGTTCAAGCTCTTTTGTGAGTTGGGCTCGAGTATACAACTCGGGACCGTAGCCGATTTGGTGAGGAACCGACGTGATTCAAATTCCTCAACTGTCGCGTCTAATCAAACGTCGCGTCTCTTCAGAGGCTTTAGCATTTACACGTGGGGAGCAGTTACATTGGTAACGGCGCATCTCTTAAATGATTACGTCATTTTACTATTATGCCCTTAACGTGTTTATAAATACTTTCCCTCTCTTTCCTTGTTTCGTTTCTGAAAATTTTCCTGCTTGCACCCTTTGTTCGAAAGAAGAAAACTCCTTCCCTCTCGAGTGCTTTTGGTTGTTCGTCGCACCTATCTTCTGCACAAGAAAAGGGTCAGTTCCTTTTCTTTCTCCTTTTTTACAAACATTTTTGCTTGCATGTTTTTTGTTTTGAGGAGCGTTGTCTGTAGGCCTAGTGATTCTGTTTGTTTGAGAAGCTTGCCTTAAGCCTTTTAGAGATCCTATTTTGTATTCTTTTTCCTTTTTTCTTTGTAGGATTCGTCACCTTTTTTAGAAAAATATGTCTTCCCTAGAGTCTCTCTCATTATGGGTCGATGGCACCGTTCTTGGGGAGAGCCCCCTGGTAGATACCGACTATCTTACCGACCTGCGTACTCATCATAGAATCTGTGCTTTTGATCGTTTGAAAGTTGAAGGTGAGTGGAAGGCGAAATGCAAGTTTTGCAAGAATGTGCTTAGTTCAAATCCGAGGAATGGTACCAAGTCATTGAGGAACCATGTGGATCGATATTGTAAGAGAATAAAGGTGGCAAACTCTAGGCAATCATCAATTGTTGAATCATTGTCAAAACAATCACAAAAGCAAAAAGTGAATGAAGATGGTTTTGTGTTTGATCCTTCATTTACAAGAAAATGTGTCGCTGAAATGATTATTTTGCATGAGTATCCTATGAGTTGTGTGGACCACCATGGATTGAGGTGAGCTTTTACTTCAATACAACCAACATTTAAAATGCCTAGTCGAAACACTGTCAGAAAAGACATCTTGAAGATGTATGGGGACGAGAAGCGGAAGTTAACTCTTCAACTAGATAAAAATGATAGTAGAGTTGCAATAACTAGTGATATGTGGACTTCCAACCAAGAAAAAGGATACATGGTTGTCACGGCTCACTATATTGATAGTTCGTGGAAGTTGCATATGCGCCTATTAAGGTACTTTAAACATTTTATAAACTTTTATACATTGTGTTGTTTTCATATGTTGAGCTTGGTTAATCTAAAAATGCATGCATGTTTGTTAATCTTTTCACCTTTTGTTATGTTCCTTGTCCCCATACAAGTGAAGTTCTCACTGAAATGTTGATGAAAATATTGTTAGAATGGAACATTGATAGAAAATTGTCCGCTATTACATTGGATAATTGTTTTACTAATGATGCTATGATAGATGGACTATTGGGGCGCTTAGATTCTTCATTCTTGATGTTGGGGGGTAAATTGTTACATATGCGTTGCTGTGCTCATATATTGAATTTGATTATGAAGGATGGCTTAAGTATTGTTAAGAAAAGTGTAGAAAAGATTCGTAGTAGTGTATTGTATTGGACTACAACACAGAAAAGGACCGAAACTTTTGTGAGTTGGTGTGCTAAAACAGCGATCTCATTTACTAGAAAATTAGTTCTTGATTGCCCAACTAGATGAAACTCAACTTATTTGATGTTAGAAACTGCTTTGTTGTATAAAGTTGTCTTTCCTAGGTTAGTGCAGAAGGAACCCCAATATAAAACTGTGCCAAGTAATGAGGAGTGGGAACTTGAGAAGGAAATATGTGACAGATTAAAATTGTTTTATGATGTTACTCAACTGTTTTCTGGGTCTAAATTTCCGACTGCTAATCTTTATTTTACTTTGGTTTGTAAAATAAAAGTGTCATTGGATGAATGGAAAATTTCTACTAATCCGTTAATTGCTAATATGGCATCTAACATGAAGAAAAAATTTGAAAAGTATTGGGATGAAATTCATGGCATTATGGGTGTTGCTGTTGTTTTAGACCCTAGGTACAAGATGGTTGGGGTTGAGTTTCAATTTGAAAAAATGTATCCAGATCCAACAGAATACTCCAACCAAGTTGATAGAATCCATCAGTTGTGTAATGAGTTGGTTAATGAATACACTCAAAAAATGAGTTCTGATGTGTCACATGTCGGTGTTGGTGTTGGTGTTGGTACAAAAGAACTTAATGAAAGTGGAAATGCAAGTTTATTTGGGGGTGATGATTATATGGTGTATCTTAAAAGAAGAAAAGTGACAAGGAGTTCATATGTGAATGTTGAGTTTGATCATTATCTTGAGGAGGAAAATTCATCCTTCAAATGATCCTAACTTTAATGTTTTGAAATGGTGGAAGAACAATCAGATGAAATGTAAAGTTCTTGCAAAAATAGCTAAGGATATATATGCTATTCTGGTGTCCACTGTTGCCTCTGAATCTGCTTTTAGTACAAGTGATCGTGTGTTTTCTCCTCATCGTGCAAAGCTCAAACAAGACATAATTGAAGTTTTGATGTGTGGCCAAAGTTGGTTGTGGGCACCTTTGGGAAGTAAAGGTGATATATTGGTTAATCTTCATTTATGTTAATTTTTTTCATAGTACCGATTAATTTGCTAATTGTTATCTCTTTTAATTTTCAGGTTTAAATCTTGATTTGCAAACTTTTAATGATGATGAAGATGTTGAAAGTGAACAAGAATAAGGGTTGAAGATCATTTTATATCTAATATTGTAATTTCTTTATTATGGTGTTAAATTTGTGGTACTCTAACAATATTTTTTAATTTCAAGTTATTTTAGCTAATGGCATTGTATGAATTTTATGTTTGTATTCTAATTTATCTATGAATTTTAAATTTTTGTCTTAATTTATATATGAATAGGTAAAAATTAAAATATTTAATTTTTATAGGGACGAGTCGGGGTGGGGCGGGTACCCGCAGGGTCGGGTTCTGGTTCTGTAATTTACTACCCACAGGTAGTGATGGGGCGGGTAGTATATGCATAACAGGACGGCGGGGCGGGGTCGGGTAGGGCAAAAACCCGCCCCTACTCGCCACATTGCCACCCTTATTTGAGATAGCTGTTTTATCTTATTGTCGTGTCGCCCCTACTCAACTTCACCCCAACTCTTGGGGTTTCCTTAAAATTTATCAATTCATCAGCCATGCACTAGATTTTCTTACTTCTTTGAAGATTTTCTTTTTTCTTTTTCACATGACCAAGCCCTTTAGTGGGCAAAATAATAAACAGCAGTGGGTATCTTTCCGGGCCATCCAAGGCCGGAGGGTTTTTACTCTTTTTGATGAATTCTTCTATGATTTCAAAAACTTCTTTTTTAAAGTTCAAGCCGTAGAGAGTCACCACCCCTTTTTCCTGGACCACAATTCTTCTCCTCGTTTTCCCATGTACTGGTTAGAGGCCTCTCCCATAGAAAAATATAATCTGGATGATTTGAATGAGGTAGAGGCGGCTATTGTGGGGTTCTTCCGAGAATTTTGGGGGAGAGCCCCTTATCTTGATATAAAAAAGTTCTTCTAGGAGTCTCCGACCTTTGTGCAGACGCAATTAGGTAGCTTTATTGTTGTTTTTATATTGTTTCCCGACCTGACTGATTTCCAAGCTGTTTTCTCTGACTTGTAGGCTGATTCTTCTATTACCTAATAGTTTTTGCAAAAATGGCGAAGAAGAATTCCAGCTTGATAAGCGGATAATTTATATGCTTTTTGGCATTGTTTTTTAGGTAGTTTTAGTATGATCTAGTTACTTTTAGGGATGTTTTCATTAGTTTTTATGCTAAATTCACATTTCTGGACTTTACTATGAGTTTGTGTATTTTTCTGTGATTTTAGATATTTTCTGGCTGAAATTTAGGGACCTGAGCAAAACTCTGATAGGAGGCTGACAAAGGACTGCTGATACTGTTGGAATCTGATCTCCCTGCACTCAAAATGGATTTTCTGGAGCTACAGAATTCTAAATGGTGCACTCTCAACGGCGTTGGAAATTAGACATCCAGAGCTTTCCAGCAATATATAATAGTTCATACTTTATTCGTGATTAGATGATGTAAACTGGCGCTCAACGCCAGTTCCGTGCTGCATTCTGAAGTCAAACGCCAGAAACACATCACGAACCAGAGTTGAACGCCCAAAACACGTTACAACTTGGTGTTCAACTCCAAGAGAAGCATCAGCTCGTGGATAGATCAAGCTCAGCCCAAGCACACACCAAGTGGGCCCCGGAAGTGGATTTATGCATCAATTACTTACTTCTGTAAACCTTAGTAGCTAGTTTAGTATAAATATAACTTTTTACCTTTGTATTAGGATATCTTGGATTGTAAAGTCGGGGATTGTATTTTTCGAATCTTTTGATCACGTTTGGGGGCTGGCCATTCGGCCATGCCTGGACCTTCATCACTTATGTATTTTCAACGGTGGAGTTTCTAAACACCATAGATTAAGGGTGTGGAGCTCTACTGTACCTCGAGTTTCAATGCAATTACTACTATTTTCTATTCAATTCAGTTTATTCCTATTCTAAGATATTCGTTGCACTTCAACATGATGAATGTGATGATCCGTGACACTCATCATCATTCTCACCTATGAACGCGTGACTGACAACCACTTCTATTTTACCTTAGACCGGGCGCATATCTCTTGGATTCCTTAATCAGAATCTTCGTGGTATAAGCTAGAATTGATGGCGGCATTCATGGGAATCCGGAAAGTCTAACCTTGTCTGTGGTATTTCGAGTAGGATTCCAGAATTGAATGACTGTGACGAGCTTCAAACTCGCGATTGCTGGACGTGATGACAAACGCAAAAGAATCAAGGGATTCTATTCCAACATGATCAAGAACCGACAGATGATTAGCCGTGCTGTGACAGAGCATTTGGACCATTTTCACTGAGAGGATTGGATGTAGTCATTGACAACGGTGATGCCCTACATACAGCTTGCCATAGAAATGAGTGACAAAGATTGGATAAAAGCAGTAGAAAAGCAAAGATTCAGAAGGAGCACAGCACCTCCATACACCTATCTGAAATTCCCACCATTGAATTACATGAGTAACTTTACCTTTATTTTCTGTTTATTATTTATTATTATGTGAAAATCCAATAATCTCTTAATATAGTTAAATCCGCCTGGCTGGGATTTACAAGATGACCATAGCTTGCTTCATACCAACAATCTCTATGGGATCGACCCTTACTCACGTAAGGTTTATTACTTGGACGACCCAGTACACTTGCTGGTTAGTTGTGCGGAGTTGTGACAAAGTGTGATTTATGTTTGAGAGCACCAAGTCTTTGGAGGCATTGTTGATGATCACAATTTCGCCGACCAAGTTTTTGGCGCCGTTGCTGGGGATTGTTCGAGTTTGGACAACTAACAGTTCATCTTGTTGCTCAGATTAGGTAATTTTCTTTTTGTTTTGTTTTCAAAAAAAATTTTTCCCTTTTTTTTGAAAATAATAAAAGAAAATACAAAAAATTCATAAAATCATAAAAACAAAAAATATTTTGTGTTTCTTGTTTGAGTCTTGAGTCAATTTATAAGTTTGGTGTCAATTGCATGCTTTAAAAAATTTTTCTTGTATTTTTCGAAAATCCATGCATTCATGGTGTTCTTCATGATCTTCAAGTTGTTCTTGGTAAGTCTTCTTGTTTGATCTTGATGTTTTCTTGTTGTGTGTCTTTTATTGTTTTTCATGTGCATTTTTGCATTCATAGTGTCTAAACATTAAGGATTTCTAAGTTTGGTGTCTTGCATGTTTTCTTTGCATCAAAATTTTTTTCAAAAATATGTTCTTGATGTTCATCATGATCTTCAAAGTGTTCTTGGTGTTCATCTTGACATTCATAGTGTTCTTGCATGCATCATGTGTTTTGATCCAAAATTTTCATGTTTTGGGTCATTTTTATGTTTTTCTCTCTTATCATTAAAAATTCAAAAAATCAAAAAATATCTTTTCCTTAATTTTCTCATAATTTTCAAAAATTTGAGTTGACTTAGTCAAAAATTTTTAAAATTAGTTGTTTCTTACAAGTCAAGTCAAATTTTCAAATTTAAAAATCTTATCTTTTCAAAATCTTTTTCAAAAATCAAATCTTTTTCATTTTTCTTACTATTTTTTCGAAAATTTTTTAAATTGAATTTTAAAATCTTTTTCTTATCTTTAATTCATGATTTTTAAAGGCTTTACTAACAATTAATGTGATTGATTCAAAAATTTGAAGCTTGTTACTTTCTTGTTAAGAAAGGTTCAATCTTTAAATTTTAGAATCTTATCTTTTAGTTTCTTGTTAGTCAAGTAATCAAATTTGATTTTAAAAATTAAATCTTTTTCAATCATATCTTTTTATCATATCTTTTTTTTTTAATTTTATCTTTTTCAAAAATTTGATTTTAAAATATCTTTTCTAACTTCTTATCTTCTTATCTTTTCAAAATTGATTTTCAAAATCTTTTTCAATTAACTAACTAACTTTTTGTTTGTTTCTTATCTTTTTCAAAACCACCTAACTACTTTTCTCTCTCTAATTTTCGAAAATACCTCCCTCTTTTTCAAAAATTCTTTTTAATTAACTAATTGTTTTAAATTTTAATTTTAATTCTATCTCATCTTTAATTTTCAAAAATCATTAACTCCTTTTCAAAATTAATTTTCAAATTCTATCTCTCATCTTCTTCTATTTATTTATTCATTTACTAACACTTCTCTTCACCTCTCTTCATCTCCAATCACTGCCTCTATCCTTACCCTTGTGTTTGGATTCTCCTTTCTTTATTCCGTTATTCTTCTACTAATAATAAGGAACCTCTTTACTG
The DNA here is from genome assembly GCF_014773155.1 of Arachis stenosperma. NCBI lineage: Eukaryota > Viridiplantae > Streptophyta > Magnoliopsida > Fabales > Fabaceae > Arachis > Arachis stenosperma. The sequence continues at coordinate 123,985,372 of NC_080382.1, forward strand.
TGACAAAGAGGATTCCTCTTCTTTTTTCTGTTCTCTTCTCTTTCATATGAGCAGGAACAAGGAAAAAGACACTCTTGTTGAAGCTGATCCAGAACCTAAAAGGACTCTGAAGAGGAAACTAAGAGAAGCTAAATTACAACAATCCAGAGGCAACCTTTCTGAAATTTTCGAACAAGAGAAGGAGATGGCAGCCGAACCCAACAACAATTATGCAAGGAGGATGCTTGGCGATTTTACTAAACCTACGTCCAAGTTTGATGGAAGAAGCATCTCAATTCCTGCCATTGGAGCAAACAATTTTGAGCTGAAACCTCAATTAGTTGCTCTAATTCAACAGAACTGCAAGTTTCATGGACTTCCATCTGAAGATCCTTACCGGTTTTTAACTGAGTTCTTGCAGATTTGTGAGACTGTTAAGACGAATGGAGTAGATCCTGAAGTCTACAGGCTCATGCTTTTCCCTTTTGCTGTAAGAGACAGAGCTAGAACATGGTTGGACTCACAACCTAAAGATAGCCTGGACTCCTGGGATAAGCTGGTCACGACCTTCTTGGATAAATTCTTTCCTCCTCAAAAGCTGAGCAAGCTTAGAGTGGATGTTCAGACCTTCAAGTAAAAAAGATGGTGAATCCCTCTATGAAGCTTGGGAAAGATACAAGAAGATGACCAAAAAGTGTCCTTCTGACATGTTTTCAGAGTGGACCATATTAGATATATTCTATTATGGTCTATCTGAGTTTTCCAAGATGTCATTGGACCACTCTGCAGGTGGATCCATTCACCTAAAGAAAACGCCTACAGAAGCTCAGGAACTTATTGACATGGTTGCAAATAACCAATTCAAATACACTTCTGAGAGGAATTCCGTGAATAATAGGACGCCTCAGAGGAAGGGAGTTCTTGAAATTGATGCTCTAAATGCCATATTGGCTCAGAACAAAGTGTAGACTCAACAAGTCAACATGATTTCTTAAAGTCTGAATGGATGGCAAAATGCATCCAACAGCACTAAAGAGGCATCTTCTGAAGAAGAAGCTTAAGATCCTAAAAATCCTGCAATGGCAGAGGTAAATTATATGGGTGAACCTTATGGGAACACCTATAATTCATCATGGAGAAATCATCCAAATTTCTCATAGAAGGATCAACAAAAGCCTCAACAAGGCTTTAATAATGGTGGAAAAAATAGGCTCAGCAATGTCAAGCCTTATCCATCATCTTCTCAGCAACAGACAGAGAATTATGAACAAAATACTTCTAACTTAGCAAATTTAGTCTCTGATCTGTCTAAGGCCACTTTAAGTTTCATGAATGAAACAAGGTCCTCCATCAGAAATCTAGAGGCACAAGTGGGTCAGCTGAGCAAGAAGGTCACTGAAACACCTCCCAGTACTCTCCCAAGCAATACTGAAGAGAATCCTAAGAGAGAGTGCAAGGCCATTGACATAGTCAATATGGCCGAATGCAAGGGGGAGGAAGAGGACGCGAATCCCAATGAGGAAGATCTCATGGGACGTCTCTCAAGCAGGAAGGAGTCCCCTATTGAAGACCTAAAGGAATCTGAGGCTCATATAGAGACCATAGAGATTCCATTAAATCTCCTACTGCCATTCATGAGCTCTGAAGACTATTCTTCCTCTGAAGAGGATGAAGATGTAACTGGAGAGCAAGTTGCTCAATATCTAGGAGTTATCATGAAGCTGAATGCCAAGTTATTTGGTAATGAGACTTGGGAAGATGAACCTCCCTTGCTCATTAGTGAACTAGATACCTGGGTTCTGCAAACTTTACCTCATAAGAGACAAGATCCTGGCAAATTCGTAATACCCTGTACCATAGGCACCATGACCTTTGAGAAAGCTCTGTGTGACCTAGGGTCAGGCATAAATCTTATGCCACTTTCTGTAATGGAGAAGCTGGGGATCATTGAGGTACAGTCTGCCTTATTCTCATTACAATTGGCAGACAAGTCAGTAAGACAAGCTTATGGATTAGTAGAGGACGTGTTAGTAAAGGTTAAAGGCCTTTACATCCCTGCTGATTTCATAATCTTAGACACTAGAAATGAGGAGGATGAATGCATCATCCTAGGAAGACCTTTCCTAGCCACAACAGAAGCTGTGATAGATGTTAATAGAGGAGAATTAGTCCTTCAATTGAATGGGGACTACCTTGTGTTTAAGGCACACGGCTATCCTTCTGTAACCAGGGAGAGTAAGCATGCAGAGCTTCTCTCAGTACAGAGTCAAACACAGCCCCCACAGTCAAACTCTAAGTTTGGTGTTGGGAGGCCACAACCAAACTCTAAGTTTGGTGTTGAATCCCCACAACCAAACTCTAAGTTTGGTGTTAAATCTCCACAACCAAACTCTAAGCTTGGTGTTGGGACTATACAACATTGACCTGATCACCTGTGAGACTCCATGAGAGCCCACTGTCAAGCTATTGACATTAAAGAAGCGCTTATTGGGAGACAACCCAATTTTTATTTATCTAATTTTATTTTTTATTTTATTGTTCTTTTATGTTTTATTAGGTTCATGATCATGTGGAGTCACAAAATAAATACAAAAATTAAAAACAGAATCAAAAACAACAGAAAAAAAATCACACCCTGGAGGAAGGACTTACTAAACGCCAGTAAGGAGCATCTAGCTGGCATTCAATGCCAGAACAGAGCATGGATCTAGCGTTGAATGCCAGAAACAAGCAACATCCCGACGTTCAAACGCCAGGAATACACCCTGAGGAGAGCTGGCGCTGAACGCCAGAAACAAGAATGGACCTGGCGTTCAACGCCAGAAACATGCTGCACATGGGCGTTGAACGCCCAGAATGAGCATCACTTCGGCGTTTAAACGCCAGAATTGCATGCAAAGGCATTGTACATGCCTAATTAGTACAGGGATGTAAATCCTTGACACCTCAGGATCTGTGGACCTCACAGGATCCCCACCTACCTCAACTCATCCTCTCTCTTCTTCACTAATCACCTCACTCTCTCTTCCCCATTACCTCTTCACCACTCACATCCATCATCTCTTTCCCACCCAAACCCACCCTACATGGCCGAATACACACCTCTCTCCCTCTCCTCCATATTCTCTTCTTCTTCTTCTTTTCTTCTTTCTTCTTTTGCTCGAGGGCGAGAAACATTCTAAGTTTGGTGTGGTAAAAGCATAGCTTTTTTTGTTTTTCCATAACCATTGATGGCACCTAAGGCCAGAGAAACCTCAAAAAAAAAGAGAAAAGGAAAGACAAAAGCTTCCACCTCTGAGTCATGGGAGATGGAGAGATTTATCTCAAGGGTCCATATCTCAGTAGAAGAGCATTTGATTGCACATCAAGAGAGCATGAGGAATTTCCTCATCAAGAAATCCCTGAGATACCTCAAGGAATATATTTTTCTCCACACAATTATTAGGAGCAACTAAGGATAAGAGCACCAAAATCATTAGGGATCATGCAACAAAGGCAAGGAAGAGACATAGAGGAGCTCAAAGCACCATTGGTCCTTCAAGAAGGCGCCACCATCACTAAGGTGGACTCATTCCTTGTTCTTATTTTTTTTTCCTATTTTTTCAATTTTATGCTATATGTTTATTTATGTTTGTGTCTTTCCTACATGATCATTAGTATGTAGTAACTATGTCTTAAGGCTGTGAATAATTCCATGAATCCTTCACCTCTCTTAATTAAAAAATGTTTTTAATTCAAAAGAATAAGAAGTACATGAATTTTGAATTTATCCTTGAATTTAGTTAAATTATATTGATGTGGTGACAATACTTTTTGTTTTCTGAATGAATGCTTAAACAGTGCATATTTTTTATTTTGTTATTTATGAATGTTAAAATTGTTGGCTCTTGAAAGAATGATGAACAAAAAGAAATGTTATTGATGATCTGAAAAATCATAAAATTGATTCTTGAAGCAAGAAAAAGCAGTGAAAAACAAAAGCTTGCGAAAAAAATGGCGAAAAAAAATAGAAAGAAAAAGAAAAAGCAAGTAGAAAAAGCCAATAGCCCTTAAAACCAAAAGGCAAGGGTAAAAAGGATCCAAGGCTTTGAGCATCAATGGATAGGAGGGCCCAAGAAAATAAATCCAGGCCTAAGCGGCTAAATCAAGTTGTCCCTAATCATGTGCTTGTGGCATGCAGGTCCAAGTGAAAAGCTTGAGACTGAGTGGTTAAAGTCGTGATCCAAAGTAAAAAGAGTGTGCTTAAGAGCTCTGGACACCTCTAACTGGGGACTCTAGCAAAGCTGAGTCACAATCTGAAAAGGTTCATCCAGTCATGTGTCTGTGGCATTTATGTATCCGGTGGTAATACTGGAAAACAAAGTGCTTAGGGCCACGGCCAAGACTCATAAAAGTAGCTGTGTTCAAGAATCAACATACTTAACTAGGAGAATCAATAACACTATCCGAAATTCTAAGTTCCTAGAGAAGCCAATCATTCTAAACTTCAAAGGAAAAAGTGAGATGCCAAAACTGTTCAGAAGCAAAAAACTACAAGTCCCGCTCATCTAATTAGAATTAATATTCATTGATATTTTGGGATTTATAGTATATTCTATTCTTTTTATCCTAATTGATTTTCAATTGCTTGGGGACAAGCAACAATTTAAGTTTGGTGTTGTGATGAGCGGATAATTTATACGCTTTTTGGTATTGTTTTTAGGTAGTTTTTAGTATGATCTAGTTACTTTTAGGGATGTTTTCATTAGTTTTTATGCTAAATTCACATTTCTAGACTTTACTATGAGTTTGTGTGTTTTTTTGTGATTTCAGGTATTTTCTGGCTGAAATTGAGGGACCTGAGCAAAACTCTGATAGGAGGCTGACAAAGGACTGCTGATGCTGTTGGAATCTAACCTCCCTATACTTGAAATAGATTTTCTGGAGCTACAGAACTCCAAATGGCGCGCTCTCAATGACATTGGAAAGTAGACATCCAGAGCTTTCCAGAAATATATAATAGTCCATACTTTATTTGTGATTAGATGATGTAAACTGACACTCAACGCCAGTTTCGTGCTGCATTCTGGAGTCAAACGCCAGAAACACGTCACGAACCAGAGTTGAACGCCCAAAACACGTTACAACTTGGCGTTCAAATCCAAGAGAAGCCTCAGCTCGTGGATAGATCAAGCTCAGCCCAAGCACACACCAAGTGGACCCTGGAAGTGGATTTATGCATCAATTACTTACTTCTGTAAACCCTAGTAGCTAGTTTAGTATAAATAGAACTTTTTACCTTTGTATTAGGATATCTTGGATTGTAAAGTCGGGGATTGTATTTTTTGAATCTTTTGATCACGTTTGGGGGCTGGCCATTCGGCCATGCCTGGACCTTCATCACTTATGTATTTTCAACGGTGGAGTTTCTACACACTATAGATTAAGGGTGTGGAGCTTTGCTGTACCTCGAGTTTCAATGCAATTACTACTATTTTCTATTCAATTCAGTTTATTCCTATTCTAAGATATTCGTTGCACTTCAACATGATGAATATGATGATCCGTGACACTCATCATCATTCTCACCTATGAACGCGTGACTGACAACCACTTCCGTTCTACCTTAGACCGGGCGCATATCTCTTGGATTCCTTAATCAGAATCTTCGTGGTATAAGCTAGAATTGATGGCGGCATTCATAGGAATCCGGAAAGTCTAACCTTGTCTGTGGTATTCCAAGTAGGATTCCAGAATTGAATGACTGTGACGAGCTTCAAACTCGCGATTGCTGGGCGTGATGACAAACGCAAAAGAATCAAGGGATTCTATTCCAACATGATCGAGAACCGACAGATGATTAGCTGTGCTGTGACAGAGCATTTGGACCATTTTCACTGAGAGGATGGGATGTAGCCATTGACAATAGTGATGCCCTACATACAGCTTGCCATAGAAAGGAGTGACAAAGATTGGATAAAAGCAGTAGAAAAGCAAAGATTCAGAAGGAGCACGGCACCTCCATACATCTATCTTAAATTCCCACCATTGAATTACATGAGTAACTTTACCTTTATTTTCTGTTTATTATTTATTATTATGCGAAAATCCAATAATCTCTTAATATAGTTAAATCCGCCTGACTGGGATTTACAAGATGACCATAGCTTGCTTCATACCAACAATCTCTGTGGGATCGACCCTTACTCACGTAAGGTTTATTACTTGGACGACCCAGTACACTTGCTGGTTAGTTGTGCGGAGTTGCGACAAAGTGTGATTTATGTTTGAGAGCACCATGTCTTTAGAGCCATTGTTGATGATCACAATTTCCCTGACCACAGCTCCTCCTATCAAAGGGTTCAGGATGCTAAGTCAAGGTCCCGTGCTAGGGTGAGTGCCGCTAGGGCTGCTGGCACTCTTCCTATTGTCATATCTTCCTCCACTTTTTCGCTTCTATCTCCTCCACCCTGATCTTCCCCTGAGCCAGAGAAGAAGAAGCGCAAGATTTTAGACTCTGGCTCTTCTCTTGATGGTGAGGCTAAATCCAATGACCCTCAATTCGTTCGGAATCATATCTATCCTCATTCTCGTATAAGTATGGATGATGCTTCCGTTCGAAACCACCTTAATATTCTAGTTCAGGGGAGTGTCTGGGCGGCTGGAGTATGTACGAAGCTTCTAGATATTTTTGAGAAGACTCTCCTCAACTCTTTGGGTTCGTCCCAAAAGGTTGAGGAGCTAGAGGGGAGAATTTTCTTATATCAAGAAGAGGAGAAGAGATTGAAGGAGGAGGTTGCTGAGTTGAAGGAGGAGAGGGATCGCCTCCAGGAGAGGGAGAAGAGGTTGTTGGGCCAGTGTGCCATGGCGGAGGGCCTGAAGTAGAAGGCGGAGCAGAGTTACATGAGGCTATTTGGGGAGAACTTGGACCTGAAGAAGGATTTGGCGGGATGTCAGAAGGCTTTCCAGGATCTGGAGGACTCTATAACTGAGGGGCCCGAGGAGGCATGGAGGATCTTCAAGGAACAGGTCGGGGTTATTGCTCCTGACCTGGATCTTTCTCCCCTGGACCCCGACAAGATCGTGGTTGATAGGGCCATCGTTTATCCTTCTCGGCGTGAGACAGACTCCGAGCTGAAGACTTGGGGGCAAAGAATAATGGAGTCTCATCCTCGATAAGAGGATGTTCTGAGTTCTTCAGGAGCTCCCTCTCAGGGTCCCGATCAACCTGCTCTGTCCTCCCTCGGTGCTGCTCCGACTTCTCTCCCTGGTCCTGATGGTACTCCGACTACTGGCTCTGGTGGTGATGGCTCTTCTCCTGGTGGTGGTGACCTTCCTTCTTCCTTCTTCCAACTGATTTATGGCTATATGAGGGGCCCGGCCTGTGGGTCCCCCGTTTTTTAAATAATTTTTATATTTTGTTTTATGGTGGTGACTTGTTGACAATTTTTGGCCCTTTGCGGCCGTAAACAAAATTTAAGAATACCCTTTTTTGGATAAGGGTTTTAAGTTATCTGTATTGCGTGCATGCTTTTCTGTTTCGGTTTTGAAAAACCTTTTTGATCTTTTGCCTTTTGAAAAACCTTTTGTCTTGGCTGGTTGTCCTTTGTCTAAGTTACTTTTGAATTTTCTTAAAGACTTGGGGCAGCCTCTGCCTTTGGTTTTTCGATGGGTTTTCTTATCTTTTTTTGGTATTCCTCGTACTCAATTTTCCTCTATTGAGTTTCCGTAACTTAGGTTATTTTTGCGATGCATTTCATTTCTTCTTGGTTTAATGACTTATGAGTCGAATATTTTCCGAGTTCTTTCATGATCTAATTTTATAACATCTTTACACTGACTTGTATCTCGTCGTTTTATCCTGACGACCATCTAGATCAGTTCATGGGATTTTCACGTTTTATCGAGGTTAAGTCGGCATGTATCGTAGAATAATAATGTAATAAGGAATTTTATAAAGAGATATTGAAAGAAAAGATCTTTATTTATTTGTAAGGGTACTTGTTTTTGGGCTACTAAGGGTTTTGACAATTTATTACCCCTTAGTCCCCACTTTGATGCTTCGTTAAAATCCCCCTTCAGGAAAACTCTTTCTTTGGGAAAAAACCATGAAGTTGGGAAAAGAGTACACCAGGGAGTGGAGTTCGCCTTTAACTATAGTACCTTTTCATGTTACAAGCATGCCACGACCTAGGTAGCTCGGTGCCGTTTAAGTCAGCCACCTTATAGTAGCCTTTTCCTGAGACCTCTCTAATTTTGTATGGTCCTTTCCAATTGGCAGCAAGCTTTCCATCCCCAGATTTGTTGACTCCAATATCGTTTCTGATCAAAACCAAGTCGTTTGAGGTGAAACTTCTTCGAATGACCCTTTTATTATATCTATTTGTCATCATTTGTTTCAACGCTGCTTCTCTTATCTGGGCTTGTTCTCAGACTTCAGGGAGTAGTTCAAGCTCTTCTTTGTGCCCCTGTACGTTTCTAACCTCGTCGTAGAAGCTCACCTTTAGACCTTGCTCGTTGATTTCAACTAGTATCATGGCTTCTACGCCATAAGCAAGTCGAAAGAGTGTTTCTCCCGTGGCAGACTGAGGTGTAGTCTGGTAAGCTCATAGTACTTGTGGGAGTTCTTATACCCAAGCTCCCTTTGCATCTTGCAACCTTTTCTTCAACCCTACCAGTATGACTTTGTTGGCCGCCTTGGCTTGCTCATTGGCTTGTGGATGTTCTACCGAGGTAAACTGATGCTTGATCTTCATACTGGCTACTAGGTTTTTGAAGGTTGAGTCGGTGAACTGAGTGCCATTATCCGTGATTTATGGAGTGAGGTACCTCATACCTTGTGATAATGTTTTTATAGAGGAACTTCTGACTTCTCTGAGAGGTGATGGTGGCCAATGGTTCTGCTTCTATCCATTTCGTGAAGTAGTCTACCCCCACTATTAGGTATTTTACTTGTCCAGGTTCTTCGGGAAATAGTCCTGGCAAATCCAATCCCTATTTTACGAAAGGCCATGGAGAGGTTATACTAATGAGCTCTTCGGGGGGAGCGATGTGGAAGTTTGCATGCATTTGGCATGGTTGGCACTTCTTCACGAATTCTGTGGCATCTTTCTGCAAGGTCGGCCAGTAGAACCCAGCTCGGATGACTTTCCTGGCTAGCGACCTAGCTCTAAGATGGTTTCCGCAGATACCATTGTGGACCTCTTCTAAGACTTCAGTTGTCCTTGAGGTCAGGACACACTTTAATAATGATGTTGATATTTTCCTTTTGTAGAGAGTATTTTTCAGCAAAGTGTAGTTTTGTGCCACCCTCCGAATTTTCTTGGCCTCTTTTTCCTCTTTGGGCAGGATGTCGAATTTTAAGTATTCGACCAAGGGGTTCATCCATCCGAGGTCTAATCCGAAGATTTCAAGGATATCTTTCTTGACCTCTATTTTAACTTCAGAGGGTTCTTGAAGAGTTTCTTGGATCAAATTTCTATTGTTCCCCCCTGGTTTGGTACTTGCTAACTTGGAGAGAGTGTCCGCTCTGCTGTTGAGGTCTTGAGTTATATGTTTGATCTTAGTCTCTGTGAAGCATCCGAGATACTCCAGTGTTTTGTCTAAGTATCTCTTCATATTGGGGTCTTTGGCTTGATACTCTCCATTTATTTGGGAGGTCACCACCTGAGAGTCACTGAATATCACTACTTTTGTTGCACCGACTTCATCTGCCAGCTTTAATCCTACAATCAAGGCTTCATATTCTGCCTGATTGTTGGAAGCTAGGAATTTAAATTTGAGGGAGACTTCTATTTGGGTTCCCCCTTTGTTGACCAGTATTATGCCTGCGCTGCTTCCTATCTTGTTTGAGGACCCATCTACATAGTTCCCATGTAGTGGATTCTTCCTCTAGGTCTCCTACATACTCTTCTACGAAGTCGGCGAGGCATTGGGCTTTTATTACCGTTAGAGTTTCATACTTTAAGTCAAACTCGGATAGCTCTATCGCCTATTGAACCATTCTACCCGTAATATCCGTCTTCTGGAGGATTTGCTTCATGGGTTGGTGCGTTCGAACTTTTATCGTGTGAGCTTGAAAATAAGGCCGTAGCCTCTGTGAGGCTACTACTAAGGAGTATGCAAACTTTTCCAGCTTTTGATACCTTAGTTCAGGGCCTTGTAGAGCTTTGCTGGTCCAGTATACAGGATGCTGCCCGACCTCGTCTTCCCGTATTAGAGCTGATGCTACAGCTTTGTCTGCTATGGACAAATACAGGACGAGTTCTTCCCCCACTATAGGTCGTGTCAGAATTGGAGGTTGGCTTAAAAACCTTTTGAACTCCTGGAATGCTTCTTTGCACTCCGGAGTCCATTCGAACTGGCATTGTTTTCTTATTAGAGAGAAGAGTGGAAGGGATCTTAGTGATGATCCAGCCAAGAACCTGGAGAGAGCGGCAAGTCGGCCATTCAACTGTTGGACCTCTCTTAAGCAAGTCGGGCTTTTCATTTCTAAGATTGCTTTGCACTTGTCGGGATTTGCTTCAATCCCCCTGTGTGTCAGCATAAATCCCAGAAATTTTCCAGTCTCTACCGCGAAGGTGCATTTTGCGAGATTTAACCTCATCTCATGCGACCTTATGGTGTTGAAGACTTGCGAGAGATCTGTCAAGAGGTCGGTCTCCTCCTTGGTTTTTACTAACATGTCATCGACGTAGACTTTCGTTAGATTCCCCAGGTGAGGAGCAAACACCTTATTCATCGGCCTTTGGTATGTGGCTCCAGTATTTTTCAATCCAAAAGGCATGACCACATAGCAGTAGTTTGCTCTAGGCGTGATGAAGGATGTTTTTTCTTGATCCGGCTTGTACATCGGGATTTGATTGTATCCCTAGTAGGCATCCATAAACGACAAGTATTGGTATCCTGAGCTAGAGTCTACTAGGGTATCAATACTGGAAGTGGGTATGGGTATTTGGGACACGCCTTGTTCAGGTCAGTGTAATCGACGCACATCCTCCATTTGCCGTTTTGCTTCTTGAACAGCACTACATTTTCCAGCCATGCCGGATACTTGACCTCTTTGATGAAGCCGGCTTCTAAGAGGGCTTGTAGTTGCTCTTCCACCACTTGAGCCCGTTCTGGTCCGAGCTTCCGCCTGTGCTGTTGTACAGGTCGTGATCCGGGGTATACTGAAAGCTTGTGGGACATGAGTCCGGGGTCTATCCCTGGCATGTCGGAAGCTTTCCAAGCAAAGAGGTCGAAATTATCTTGTAGGAGTTTTATCAGCCTTTGCTTTAGGTCTTCGTCTAGGTTGGCTCCTATGTTGGTATTTTTTTCTTCCTCTTCTCCGACCTGTACTTCCTCAGTTTTTTCCCCCGGTTGCGGCCGCAGCTCTTCTTTAGCTATGACCCCGCCAAGTTCTTTGGTGTGAACTTTCTTGCCCTTTCTTCTCAGGTTCAGGCTTTCATTGTAGCATTTTCTTGCCAATTTCTGGTCTCCCCGTATGGTTTTTATTCCCTCAAGTGTTGGGAATTTCATGCAAAGATGAGGGGTAGACACCACTGCTTCGAGTCGATTTAGGGTAGTCCTGCCGATTAAGGCATTATATACTGACATTATGTCGACGACTATAAAGTCGATGCTCAGAGTTTTGAATTTTTCCCCTTTTCCAAAAGTCGTATGGAAGGGTATGAATCCTAGTGGTTTTATTAGCGTGTCTCCTAGTCCATACAGGGTGTCAGGGTAAGCTCTTAACTCCATTTTATCCAACCCTAGCTTATCGAATGCTGGCTTGAAAAGGATGTCGACGAAATTCCCCTGATCTACCAGAGTTCTGTGAAGATGGGCGTTGGCCAGGATCATGGTTATCACCACTGGATCATCATGTTCAGGGATGATTCCTTGCCCATCTTCTTTGGTGAATGAGATGGTTGAGAGGTCGGGGGCCTTGCTCCTGACCTGGTAGACTCGCTTCAGGTGTCTCTTGCGAGATGACTTTGTGAGTCCACCTCTCCTAATTCCCCCTGAGATCATATGTATATGTCTTTCTGGGGTCTGTGGTGGTGGATCTCTTCGGTCGCCGTCATCTCGCTTTCTTTTTCCATGATTGTCCGATCTTTCCATGAGATATCTATCAAGCCGACCTTCCCTAGCCAGCTTTTTTATCACATTTTTAAGGTCGTAACAGTCATTTGTCGAGTGACCATACATCTTACGGTACTCACAGTAGTCACCGCGACTCCCCCCTTTTTTGTTTTTGATGGGCCTAGGGGGTGGTAGCCTTTCAGTGTGGCAAATTTTCCTGTATACATAAACTAGGAAAACTCTTAGAGGAGTATAAGAGTGATATCTCCTCGGCCTTTCAGGGCCGACCTCCTCTTTTTTCTTGGGTTCTCTCTCTTTCTCTTTTGATGAGTGAGAGTGCCTAGGTCGCCAGCTCGGTTCTCGCAATCTAGCATTTTCCTCCATGTTGATGTACTTCTTAGCTCTTTCCTGTACATCGCTCAAGGAAGTCGGGTGCCTTTTTGATATGGACTGGGAGAAAGAGCCCTCCCTGAGTCCATCTACTAGGCCCATGATTACTGCCTCTGTGGACAGGTCTTGAATCTCCAAACACGCTTTGTTGAATCTTTCCATGTAGTCTCTTAAAGGTTCCCCGACCTCCTGTTTTACACCTAGGAGGCTCGGTGCATGTTTTACTTTGTCCTTTTGGATGAAAAACCGCATCAGGAATTTCTAGTGACCGACCTTGAGGGAAGACTGTCGAACCACTTCATCGCTGCTTTCGTCAAGGTAGTTGGGAAAGCTTTGTAGCGAGTAGCATCAGAAGCGTCGGCCAGGTACATCCGACTTTTGAAGTTGCTTAAATGATGCTTTGGATCTGTGGTCTCGTCATAGAGGTCCATATCAAGACTTTTGAAGTTTCTTGGGACTTTTTCCCTCATTATGTCCTCGCTAAACGGGTCTTCTCCTACCAAGGGTGAATCTTCTCGGTCGCTACGAGAGCTCCGGCTTTTGAGGGAGGACTCCAGCTTTAAGAGTTTTTCTTCTAACTCTTTTCGTTGCTTTATCTCGTTCATCAAGTTCCTCTCTGCCTCTCGCTGTCGCTCTAATTCCTGCTCTAGCTGCTCCAAACATTCTTGGTGGTTGTGGAACAATCCCATGAAGTCGGTCGCATGGGGCTATCCTTCTTTTCCTGATTCGCGCCCTTCAGAAGAGTTTGCCTTTGGATCTTTTGACCTAGAGGTACCTTCTCTATGCTAGTTGTTCATTTCTTGGTGAGGGGCTACGTTCGCGTCGTTGTTCCCAGTATCCAATTCTCTTATTCAGAATTAGACGTTGTGTGGCCATCTTCAGGTGAATTGTCCACCATTACTGGTTGATCTCTCGGGTCTCTGGCAACGGCGCCAATGTTATGATGGGTAATCAGAGATTAGTGGGCTGGACTTGTAAGGTTGGCCCAATCACTTGAAGGAAGAGGCCTTCTGACCTGGTTCCCGTCTAGGAGCCTCCGTCCGACTTGTGTGCGTGTAAAGGAACGGGGGGTGGTACCTGCAAAGACACTCTGAAGCTTAAGTTAGTAGGGGTCTAAGCAAGTTTTGAGAGTATGGGAACTTAGAGATATCTGAGGGGTGTCAGTGTATTTATAGTGGTGAATCCATAATCACCGTTGGAGTGGTTCCACCTTTTAAGGAGGATAACCGTCCCTTTATCTTAGGAAAGTTAAGATATGACTCCTGGAAGTGGGTTGAGAGATTTTAGGGGCAGTTACTTATTTGAATAAGTGTTATCTGCCAGCTAACCCTCGTTCCCGACTTCCTTGTGGTGGAGCCTGTGTCGAGCCCGACTTCTTGGAAGGATGTCGGTTGCGTGGGGAGGCCAATCTATAGATTGGGCATTTTTATCTTATTTGGTCCTGAGTCTTAGTGTTGGACCAGGGTATGAACAAAAGTATTATAAAATAATATAAAATTATAAAAATAAAAAATAATTAAATTATTTTTTCATAAATTCAATTTAAAAATATAATAAATATGTTTGTTTTGTACCTTTTCATCTAATAAAATAATTTCTAAGCAAAGAGACTCTTCTTCATTTGTGGGTGTTAATGTTTTCTAAATGAACCACGCGAACTTTGATAAACTAATTGTCTTTTTATTTGGTGATATTGTCCAAAGAATGATGCTCCATTGAATAAGTTTCAGATGTTGTGTAGTTCAAAAATAAATTTTTTGTTCTAAATTTGATGTCATTTGAAGGAATAGTGATAAAAGACTTTATATAAGTAGTTCAAATAGTATAGAATTTGAATATTTGTAACGTAAAATTTGTAATGATTAATAATATTATTATTACATTTGTAATTTGTAATATGGATATTTATTATATTTAATGAATTATTTATAGAAATTAATGAATTAGTTATTGGAGTTATAAATTTATTGTATTGTTTATAACGGTGAGATATAATAAATATATGGATATAGATTCAATGTCTTTGTATGTTACAAATTTGATTACAAATTTTTGTATATATATATATATATATATGGAAAAGTATATAGAACCAACTCCAAATTAGCCAAGAATGGAACAACTTAGTTAATTATAAATATAGTAATTAGTTTTATTTATTTATGATTTAAAATATTTGTTATTAAATGTTTCACCACATTCAAATTAGGAAAAGATACGTTCAGTATCATTGCAACATGAATCACAGAAACTGATTCAATTAATTTCTGTCTCTTCACCCTCCTTCCCTCTCCAAATGCCTAAAACATAATAAATCAAAAAATAGATTCAAAACCATCCAATTTACAAAGAAAAAAAATATTCTAATACCTAGTATAAGCATCATCCACGTAGAGGTTATGAATTTATCCATAGACATTTGGCTGATTTTTGACTGGAACCATCTTGGTTCCCTAGCATTATTATATATATATATATATATATATATATATATATATATATATATATATATATATATATATATATATATTTGCTGATTTGAAAATAATAGTTGATTTGACAAAAATTGAGTGGTTGATTATAATATTTTGCCAAGTAAGCGATGTTGATGATATGGCATTAGTAAAAGGTAAAAGATGTTTTAAAGATAATGTGAATAAACTTATGTATCTATTTTTATATATTAAGAATAGATACTAAATAATTTTTTTAGAAATAACTTGATAAATTATTTTATAAGAAAATTAAAAATATAACTTGCATTGTTACTACACTAAAATATTCAGAATACCATTTCTAAATTATAAATACTTAATGTACATTCTAGAATATTTATAAAGTAATAATTATATAAAATAAACCAGAATAATTAAGTGATAGTGCATTATATATAAACTTATATTTATATTAATAAAAGGAGTTGTTACGGTGGGTAACCGGAGATTGATGGGCTGGATGGAGTTGGTTGGCCCAAATGTGTGGAGGAGGAGGATTCCGAATGGATCTGCAACTCGGGAGGCTTCGTCCGACTTGTTTGTGCGAGGAGATGGGGGTGGTACCTGCAAAGACACTCCGATGCCTAAGTTAGCAAGAGTGTGAGCAGGTCTAGAGAGTATTGGGACTTAGAGATACCTGAGGGGTGTCAGTGTATTTATAGCGGTGAACCAATAACCACCGTTGGAGTAGTGCCATATTTTTAGGGTGTTAGCCGTCCCATTATCTTAGGGAGGTTAAGATATGGCTCGTGGAAGTGGTTAGAGAGATTTTAGGGGCAGTTACTCATTTGAATGAGTGTTTATTCGCCAGCTAATCTCGTGCCCGACTTCTCTAGAACAGGTCGTGGTGAGTACCGACTTCATAGGATGAAGATTGGCACTGGTGAGGCCCAACCCTTTGGGTTAGGTCTTTTGCTTGATCCTGGGCCTTTATTATTGGGCCAGGGTATGAACAGTGCCCCTACTCGAGCCCAATTTTTTCAAGATTTGGGTTCGAGTATTCAGCTCGGGGTCGTAGTCGACCTGTTGGCGACGTGATGGTTTGAAACCGACGTGACTTTTCGTGTCCTTTTGGTTCTGACAGTTACGTCTAATCAAGCGTCGTGTCCGTTAGGGGTGTGCGTAGGTCTTGGTAACGGTGCACTCTCATTAATGACTACCCCGCTTTTACCATTATGCCCCTAACGTGCTTATAAATACTTTCTCTCTCTTTTATTGTTTCGTTTCTTCGATCTTTCAAATTTTTTCCCCTTCATCTGTGAAGCGTTTCATATCAGTTCGAGGGACTTCTTTTGTTGAAGGCTTTCGTCTTCTCCTACCTTCTTCGGCAAAGGTTGGTTCTTTTTTCTCTCCCCTTGTTAATCGCTTTTGCTTGCATGCTTTTTATTTTCTTTGGAGAGGGAGAAGTGACGTTGTAGGCTTCTATTAAGTTTCGTATCCCCTTAGGGACTCTCGTTTTTTATTCTTTTTCTTTTTCCTTTGTAGGTTTTCATCGTATTTTTAGAAAAATGTCTTCTGTAGAAGCTCTTGCTCAATGGGTTGATGTTACGGTCCTGGGGGAGGAACCCTTGGTTGATGCCGAATTCATCACTCATCTTCGCACTCATCACCGCCTTTGTACTTTTGAGGAGGATGAGCCTAAGTATGAGTTGGTGGCCCCGAGTCTGGAAGACCGGGTTTGTTTTGGGAGGGGTTCCGAGGAGGTCCCTCATTTTTTCTATATGTATGAGAGCACGATTACCCGTTTGGGTGTTTTTCTTCCACTTTCTGAATTTGAAATGGCTGTTTTGCGCCACTGTCGAGTTGCCCCTACCCAACTTCACCCCAACTCTTGGGGTTTTTTGAAAATTTATCAATTTATAAGTCACGCTTTGGACTTTCCGACCTCTTTGAGGATTTTCTTTTATCTTTTCCACATGACTAAGCCCTTTAGTGGGCTAAATAACAAGCAGCAATGGGTGTCTTTCCGAGCCATACAAGGTCGGAGAATTTTCACCCTTTTTGACGAATCCTTCCATGACTTCAAAAATTATTTTTTCAAAGTGCAAGCTGTAGAGGGTCACCACCCCTTTTTCTTGGACGAGAATTCTTCCCCTCGCTTTCCCCTCTATTGGTTGGAGGCCTCCCCTTGTGAGAAGTACGGTCTGGACGACCTGGATGAGGTGGAGGCGGCCATTGTGGGGTTTTTCCGAGAAGTGTGGGGGAGGGCCCCATACTTGGATACTAGGAAATTCCTCCAGGGATCGCCGACCTTTGTTCGGTCGCAACTAGGTAGTTTTTTTATATATGTATATATACTTCTTATTTTCAACTTGTATCTGCCAACTTGAGGTTTGCCGACTTGTAATTTTTGCTAATTGTTTCTTTTGCAGACATGGCAAGGAAGAATGCTCAGGAAGCTTACCAGAGAGTTCAGGAGGCTAAAGCGAAGTCCCGGGCTAGGGCTGGTGGTGCCAGGGCAATCATCTCTCCTCCTCCTCCTCCTCCTCAGAACGTGGGGACTCCCTCTCAGCCTATTGTGATTTCTTCTTCCGCCTTATCTCGGCCGCTCCCCTCCGCCCGACTTCTTTCTGAGCCAGAGAAGAAGAAGCGCAAGACTTTAGAGTCTGGCTCTTCTTTTGACGGTGGGGCTAAGGCGGATGCTCTTGCATTCGTCCGAAAGAACATCTATCCTCATATAAGTATGGATGATGCTTCTGTTCGAAACCACCTCACCACTCTGGCCGAGGAGAGTTTTAGGGCGGCGGGTGTTTGTGGCAAGCTTTTGGATATTTTTTAGAAGACTCCTCTCAGCTCTTTGGGGTTAACCTCGAAGGTTGAGGAGCTGGAGGGGAGGCTTCTTTCTTATCAGGAGCATGAGAGGGAGTTGAAGGAGGAGGTCGCCAAGCTAAGGGCGGAGAGAGATAGCCTCTGGGAGAAGGAGAGTAAGTTGCGGGCTCAATGCAACATGGAGGCAAGTTTGAGGAAGACAGCACAGGAGAGTTATCAGAGTTTGTTTCAAGATCTTGTGTCTGTGAAGAAGGATTTGCTGAACTCTCGAAATGCCTATGCCGAGTTGGAGGACTCTATTGCTGATGGTGCAGAGGAGGCTTGGAGGATCTTCAAGGAGCAGGTCGGAGTTATTGCTCCTGACTTGGATCTGTCTCCTTTAGATCCGGACAAAGTCGTCATTGATGGTGCTATTGTAGATCCTCCTGCCCCCGTAATCGTTTCCGAGTCAGAATTGAAGACTCGGGGGCAGAGGATTATTGAGTCCCCTCCTCGTTCCAAAGACGCTCCGAGTTCTTCTGTTGTTCCTCCGGCTTCCTCTTTATCTCCCGTGGTTGCCTCTCTTCCCGGTCCTGATGGCGCTCTTCCTGACTCTGGTGGTGGTGATCCGTCTACTCCTCTGCAAAAATAACTTTTTTGTGGCTATATTTGGGCTCGGCCTGTGAGTCCCCCCTTTTTTAAACTCTTTATATGTTGTTTTGTCGGTTGGTGTTTGTTGAACAATTTCTTTTGGCCTTTTAAGGCCGTAAACAAAATATTTTATAAGTACCCCTTTTTAATAAGGGTTTTAACTTAACAAAATAAATGCCCTTTTTTGGATAAGGGTTTAAGTTACCTTATGCGTGTATGCTTTTCTGATTTTGATTTTTCGATGTCCCCCTGATCTTTTTCTGAAAACCTTTCCCTTTGGCTTGCCTGTTTTCTGAGCCTTTTTGTTTAAGGACTTTTGGACAGCCTTTAAACTTTTTCCTAGGTTTTTTCAATCTCTTTTTTGTTATTCCTTATACTCAACTTTGTTTTATTGAGTTCTTATGACTTAGGTTTTTTTTGCGATTCGTTTTCTTTTCTACTCGATTTTTTCCTTTCGACTTATGAGTCTGGATGTTTCCGAGTTTCTCACGATCAACTTTTATAACCTCATTACACCGACTTGTACCTCGTCGTTTTATCCTGACGACCATCTAGGTCGGTTCGTGGGATTTTCACGTTTTGTCGAGCTTAAGTCGGTGCGTTTCGTAGAAAGACTTAGAAAATAGAAAGGAGTTTTATAAGAGATATTGTAGATGAAAAAGATCTTTATTAATTGGGGAGGTACCTTCTTGCTACTAAGGGTTTTAATAGTCTATTTTCCCTTAGCCTCTACTATGATGTCTCGTTAAAAACCCTTCTCCAGAAAAAACCCTTTGATTTTGGGAAAAAATCATGAAGTTGGGAAAAGAGTACATCAGGGAGTAGAGTTCGCTTTTAACTATAGTACCTTTTCATATTACAAGCATGCCACGACCTTGGGAACTCAGTGCCGTTCAGGTCAGTCACTTTATAATAACCTTTTCCTAAGACTTCGTTGACTTTGTATGGTCCCTTCCAATTAGCGGCAAGTTTTCCTTCCCTTGATTTGTTGACTCCAATGTCGTTTCTGATTAAGACCAAGTCATTCGGGGCAAATGCTCTTCGAATGACTTTTTTGTTGTACCTTGTAGTCATCCTTTGCTTCAATGCTGCTTCTCTTATCTGGGCATCTTCTCGGACATCGGGGAGCAAGTCGAGCTCCTCTTTGTGCCCCTGTATGTTTCCGATCTCGTCATGGAGAATTACCCTTGGGCTTTGTTCATTGATTTCTATTGGTATCATTGCTTCTACGCCATAGACTAGTCGGAAGGGCGTTTCTCCAGTGGCGGATTGGGGCGTTGTCCTGTAAGCCCATAGCACTTGGGGGAGCTCTTCAGCCCAAGCTCCTTTTGCTTCTTGTAATCTTTTCTTTAGCCCTGCCAGTATGACTTTGTTGGCTGCCTCAGCTTGCCCATTGGCTTGCGGGTGCTCCACCGAGGTGAACTGGTGTTTGATTTTCATACTGGCTACTAGGCTTTTGAAGGTAGAATCGGTGAATTGGGTTCCATTATCTGTAGTAATGGAATAAGGTATCCCATATCTTGTGATGATATTTTTGTAGAGGAACCTCCGACTTCTTTGAGCGGTGATGGTGGCCAATGGTTCTGCTTCTATCCACTTTGTGAAGTAATCTATTCCCACGATCAGGTATTTGACTTGTCCTGGCGCTTGGGGAAAAGGACCTAACAAATCCATTCCCCATTTTGCAAAGGGCCATGGAGAAGTGATACTGATGAGCTCTTCTGGTGGAGCCACGTGAAAATTTGCATGCATCTGACATGGTTGACACTTTTTCACAAATTCTGTGGCATCTTTCTGCAAGGTCGGCCAATAGAATCCAGCTCGGATTACTTTCCTGGCTAGTGACCTTGCTCCGAGATGGTTTCCGCAGATCTCACTATGTACTTCCTCCAATACCTCGGCAGTTCTTGAGGTCGGTACACATTTTAATAATGGTGTTGATATCCCCCTTCTATAGAGAATATTTCTCACCAAGGTGTAGTGTTGTGCTTCCCTTCGGATCTTTTTAGCCTCTTTTTCTTCTTTAGGGAGGATGTCGAATTTCATGTATTCGACCAAGGGATTCATCCATCCGAGGTTTAAACCGACTACCTCAAGTACTTCTTGTTTGTCTTCTATTTTTACTACTGAGGGTTCCTGGAGGGTTTCTTGGATCAGGCTTCTGTTGTTCCCTCCCGGCTTGGTACTTGCTAACTTGGATAGGGCGTCCGCTCTGCTGTTCAGATCCCGAGTTATATGTTTAACCTCGGTTTCTGCAAAGTGCCCAAGGTGCTCCAGAGTTTTCTCCAAGTACCTCTTCATATTTGGGTCCTTTGCCTGATACTCTCCGCTTATCTGGGAGGTCACCACTTGTGAGTCGCTGTATATCATCACCTTTGTAGCACCGACTTCTTCTGCCAGCTTTAATCCAGCAATCAAGGCTTCATATTCTGCCTGGTTATTTGAAGCTGGAAATTCAAATTTTAAGGAAACCTCTATCTGGGTTCCTCTTTCATCTATTAATATTATGCCTACGCCGCTTCCTGTTTTGTTGGAGGATCCGTCTACATAGAGTTCCCATGTAGTTGGTTTTTCCTCCTGATCCCCTGCGTATTCTGCAACGAAGTCGGCGAGGCATTGGGCTTTGATCGCCGTCCGAGTTTCATATCTTAAGTTGAACTCGGAGAGCTCTATTGCCCATTGAACCATTCTCCCTGCAACATCCGTCTTTTAGAGGATTTGCTTCATGGGTTGGTTCGTACGGACTCTTATTGTGTGAGCCTGAAAGTAAGGTCGTAGCCTTCGTGAGGCTATTACTAAGGAGTAGGCAAACTTCTCTAGTTTGTGGTATCTTAGCTCAAGGCCTTGTAGAACTTTACTGATGAAATAAACTGGATGTTGTCCGACCTCATCTTCTCTTATCAGGGCTGATGAGACAGCCTTGTCCGCTACGGATAAGTACAGGACGAGGTCTTTTCCAGATACTGGTCGGGTCAGAATAGGAGGTTGGCTTAAAAACTTTTTAAACTCCTGGAACGCCTCCTCGCATTCAGGAGTCCATTCAAACTGACATCCCTTTCTCAATAAGGAGAACAGTGGAAGGGATCTTAGTGCCGATCCTGCCAAAAATTTGGAAAGGGCTGCAAGTCGGCCATTCAGCTGCTGGACTTCTCTCAAACAAGTCGGGCTTTTCATCTCTAGGATGGCTCTACACTTATCGGGATTGGCTTCGATCCCTCTTTGTGTTAGCATAAATCCTAGAAATTTCCCTGCCTCCACCGCGAAGGCGCACTTTGCGGGATTTAGTCTCATCCCGTGCAGCCTTATGGTGTCAAAGACTTGTGAGAGGTCTGACAAGAGGTCGACTTCTTTCTTGGTCTTTACCAGCATGTCGTCGACGTATACTTCCATTAGACTCCCCATGTGAGGGGAAAACACTTTATTCATCAACCTTTGATATGTGGCTCCTGCATTCTTCAATCCGAATGGCATGACCACGTAGCAGAAATTAGCTCTGGGTGTGATGAATGATGTTTTCTCCTGGTCTGGCTCATGCATTGGGATTTGATTATATCCCGAGTAGGCGCCCATAAATGATAAGTGTTGATACCCCGAGCTGGAGTCCACTAGGGTATCAATACTTGGCAGTGGGTAAGGGTCCTTGGGACATGCCTTATTTAAGTCGGTATAGTCGACACACATTCTCCATTTGCCATTCTGTTTTTTGACTAGCACTACATTGGCTAGCCATGTTGGGTACTTGACTTCTCTGATGAAGCCAGCTTCCAGGAGCGCCTGCACTTGTTCTTCTACTATTAGGGCTCGTTCTGGGCCGAGCTTGCGTCTTCTTTGTTGTACAGGTCGGGATCCTGGATAAACCGAGAGCTTGTGGGACATGAGCTCGGGGTCTATCCCAGGCATGTCAAAGGCCTTCCAGGCGAAGAGGTCGGAGTTATCTCTTAGGAGCTTAGTCAATTCTTGTTTTAGGGTTTCCCCTAGGTTGGCTCCTATATGAGTATTTTTCCCTTCCTCTTCGCCGACCTGTATCTCCTCGGTTTTTCCTCCCGGTTGTGGTCGCAGCTCTTCTCTGGCCCTTGCACCGCCGAGCTCTATTGTGTGAACTTCTCTGCCCTTTCCTCTCAGATTTAGGCTTTCATTGTAGCATTTTCTTGCCAACTTTTGATCCCCTCTTACCGTTGCTATCCCCGCTGAGGTCGAGAATTTCATGCAAAGGTGGGGAGTGGATACCACGGCTCCGAGTCGATTAAGGGTAGCTCTGCCGATTAAAGCATTATATGCTGACCCCACATCGATGACTATGAAGTCTATACTCAGAGTCTTTGATTTTTCCCCTTTTCCAAAAGTGGTGTGGAGGGGCAAAAATCCCAGTGGTTTTATTGGCGTGTCCCCTAATCCGTATAGGGTGTCGGGGTAGGCTCTTAATTCTTTCTCGTCCAACCCTAGCTTGTCAAAAGCGGGCTTAAAAAGGATGTCTGCCGAGCTTCCTTGGTCTACTAGGGTTCTGTGGAGATGGGCATTCGCCAGGATCATAGTTATTACTACTGGATCATCGTGTCCAGGGATTATTCCTTGCCCATCTTCTTTTGTGAATGAAATGGTAGGGAGGTCGGATGACTCTTCTCCGACCTGGTAGACTCTTCTGAGATGTCTTTTGCGAGAGGGTTTGGTGAGTCCCCCTCCCGCGAACCCTCCTGAGATCATATGGATATGTCTCTCTGGAGTCTGCGGCGGTGGGTCTCTTCTATCCATATCGTCTCGCTTTCTCTTTCCGTGACCGTCCGACCTTTCTATAAGATATCTATCAAGCCGACCTTCTCTGGCCAGCTTTTCTATCACATTTTTAAGGTCGTAACAGTCGTTTGTGGAGTGACCATATATTTTATGGTACTCATAGTAATCGCTGCGGCTCCCCCCTTTTTTATTTTTAATGGGTCTGGGGGGTGGCAGTCTTTCAGTGTTACAAATCTCTCTGTATACATCCACTATAGAAACTTTCAGAGGAGTATAAGAGTGATATTTTCTTGGTCTTTCGAGACCGAGTTCTTCCTTTTTCTTGGTTTCCCTTTCCCTCTCTTTTGTTGAGGGAGGGAGCCCAGGTCGCCAACTCAGGTCTCTCAACTTAGCGTTTTCCTCCATATTGATGTACTTTTCAGCTCTTTCCTGTACATCACTTAGAGAAACGGGGTGTCTTTTAGATATGGATTGTGAGAAGGGACCTTCTCTGAGTCCATTGACTAACCCCATTATGACTGCCTCTGTGGGCAGGTCTTAAATCTCTAAACATGCTTTATTGAACCTTTCCATATAGGCTCGTAAGGATTCTCCGACCTCCTGTTTTATTCCCAGGAGGCTCGGTGCATGTTTCACTTTGTCTTTCTGGATGGAGAACCTCATCAAAAACTTCCTTGAGAGGTCTTCAAAACTAGTAACCGACCTCGGGGGGAGGCTATCGAACCACTTCATCGCTGCTTTCGATAGAGTGGTCGGGAAGGCTTTGCATCGCGTAGCGTCGGAAGCATCAGCTAGGTACATCCGACTTTTGAAGTTGCTCAGGTGATGCTTTGGATCCGTGGTTCCGTCATAGAGGTCCATATCAGGGCTTTTGAAGTTCCTCGGAACTTTTGCCCTCATTATGTCCTCGCTGAAAGGATCCTCCCCACCTAAGGGCGGCTCTTCTTGTTCGTCACGGGAGTTGCGACCTTTGAGGGAGGATTCTAACTTTAAGAATTTTCTTTCTAACTCTTTTCGTCGTTCCATCTCCTCTTTTAGGTTCTTTTCAGTTTCCTTTTGTCGCTCCCGTTCTTGTTCTAACTGTTCCAGGCGACTGTGGACTAATCCCATGAGTTCAGTTACATGGGATGGTCCTTCTTTCTCTGATTCGCGCCCTTCTGAAGAGTTTACCTTCGGGTTTTTTACTCCGGAGGTACCTTCCCTGTGTTGATTATCAATTTCCTGGTGGAGGGTGAAGTCCGCATCGTTATTGCCTGTGTCCAGATTCTCTTGCTCAGAATCTGTCTCCACATGACCTTCTTCGTGGGATCTGTCCGCCATCAATGGCTGATCTCTCGGGTCCCCGGCAACGGCGCCAATGTTACGGTAGGTAACTGGAGATTGATGGGCTGGATGGAGTTGGTTGGCCCAAATGTGTGGAGGAGGAGGATTCCGAATGGATCTGCAACTCGGGAGGCTCCATCCGACTTGTTTGTGCGAGGAGATGGGGGTGGTACCTGCAAAGACACTCCGATGCCTAAGTTAGCAAGAGTGTGAGCAGGTCTAGAGAGTATTGGGACTTAGAGATACCTGAGGGGTGTCAGTGTATTTATAGCGGTGAACCAATAACCACCGTTGGAGTAGTGCCATATTTTTAGGGTGTTAGCCGTCCCATTATCTTAGGGAGGTTAAGATATGGCTCGTGGAAGTGGTTAGAGAGATTTTAGGGGCAGTTACTCATTTGAATGAGTGTTTATCCGCCAGCTAATCTCGTGCCCGACTTCTCTAGAACAGGTCGTGGTGAGTACCGACTTCATAGGATGAAGATTGGCACTGGTGAAGCCCAACCCTTTGGGTTAGGTCTTTTGCTTGATCCTGGGCCTTTATTATTGGGCCAGGGTATGAACAGGAGTGATCTAACAACAAATCAATTCATGACAACAATCATATCTTTAATAGCTATACAAGTATGTAAAAAACTAAAAGTTACACTTTATTCCATAAAATATAAATTATTTTTGAAATGTTTTTAGTATATTAATATTAGGGTTAATTATTTTTTTATCTTTAAAGTTTTGTGTCAAAATTAAAATTGTTTCTGACATGTTTTTATTAATATCATCCTCAACGTTTACAAAATGTTATAAAATCATCTTTTTTACTCTAAAAAAACAAATTTATCCTTACAAAAAATAAATTATAAAATAAAAAAAATTAAACCCCATCCAACCATCATCATCAATTTTTTTAACCTTCTTCCATCAACATTCTCTCATCTATCATCATTCTATCAAGTGCCGCTGACACCCACACGCTGTTGCTGACACCAACGCTATTGGTGACGATGACCAGAACCACCATGAATGGAGTCCTGAGCGTTGTCGACCAAGTGTCGCACGTTCTCCGGACCTTTTTGCCAACGATCCCACGAATGAAGAAGACGACGTTAACAATCACGCAAAAGTAGTCAATCTTTGTGTCGCGCCCAACCACACCCTCCATCGACCCTTGTCGACCCCGATCCTTTACCTTTGTTCCCTCCCCCTGATTATATTTGTGTTTTGTTCGTTGTTTTTTTTTTGTTACCTTTAATTGGAGGAATAAATTAATTATTTTCAAAGGTAAATTTATCTTTTTAGATTTAAAAAGATAATTTTATAACTTTTTGTAACGTTGAAAATGATATTAATAAAAAAATCGAAAATAATTTTAATTTTAATCTAAAATTTTAAAGACGAAAAAAGTACTTAACTTTTAATATTAATATTAATAATTACGCCTTAATTTGTTTGATAAAATAAATAAATTTATAATAATATGATATAAATATTATACAACAAATTTTAAAATTCATATTAATTTATATATATTTTAATTATAAAATTTAGTAACTAATCTATACCTAAATTAAACCCTCAAATTTTAACTCTATCTTAAAATTATACGCTATAAATCCTTAATAAATAAGTGATTTTATAATATTATAAATTTAATTACAAAAAATTGTTTAAGGTAAATCCAAGGAATATCTTTTAAATGAAAAAATTATATATATATATATATATATATATATATATATATATATATAAAATTTTGTAACTAATCTATACCTAAAGTTTTATTCTAGATTTTGATTTTAACTGATTATTTTTTAATATTTATTTTCTGCAATATTTAATATTTTATTACATGCTTGAAATATTTAATAGGGACAGACTAAATATTATTAATTAATTAAGCACAATAAAATATTCTTTTTTTTCTGGGGTTTGAAATATCTATTAAACTTGTCTAATATCATTTTTTTATTGTTTTTGGTCAGAGCCAAGAGTAAGATAAAAAAATTGAAATTTTATGTAAAATTAAAAAAATAAATTAAGTATGTAAAACATAAAATTTTAATAAGATTTAAATTGTAAAATCGTCAAATTTAATATAAATTTTATAAAATTGATTGACTCATTTAAAATTATAATATCAAAAAATTTTAAAAGTTAAATCAAAATTCTAGCTATTATGCCTAAACAAAAACTCCATCCTTACCCCTATACAGTTTCCGTGTAACAAGTTCACTAACAAGTCTATTTACCAGGGTCAAAAGTCAAAACTATTGCGTGTCCATGGCCCAGGATAGAAAAATAGTTCCCTCATTAATCTTTCATTACCGTGCCCAAAAAAAAAACCTTTTCATTAAAATTACCAGGCTTAATTTCAAAGGACAAAAGTCACAAAACCCAAATTTTCATGCTTTTTGTCATACAAATTTGAACACAACGAGAGTGGCAGGAGACAAGTCACTCGTAACCTGTGCAACTTCAGTTCCTCACGTGTTTATAAATTTGAATATTTCAACATCTACAATTCCACACAAGACCGTTAAGTTACCCTGGCCCCCTTATCCAGTTTTGAGTTTTTCACAAAGGCAATCTAATAATTTTTTTCCCAATAAAAAATAATAGAGGAATAGGAAGGGCTCTCAGAATTTATGATGTATAATTATCAATTAGCCTCGTAAAATAATATCTAATCATATAAGATTATTTATTTATTTTTTAATAATTAAATATGGACCAAATTTCAATAAAAATATTGCCCTCCAAACTTTCTCTATTATTGGAAAAAGGACAGAAACCACGAACCACACTTAAATGAAGTCAAATGAACTCTTTCTTCGACTGATTAAACCCTTCTTCGAAAATACACAGAAGAAGTGAGTGACTTTGATGAGCAGTGTGCACGATCTCCAATGGCGAACAAACTGCTGATTTTGTTTCTAGGAACAATACTGTTCCTGTGTGTGGAATCAAAGTACATAGCGTATAACACCTCGCAGGGCGTGGTGCCTGGGAAGCTCAACGTTCATCTCGTTGCTCATACACACGACGATGTTGGTTGGTTGAAGACCGTTGATCAGTACTATGTTGGTTCTAACAATTCAATTCAGGTACTTCTATTTTTTTATTTTATTTTATTTTTTCCAGTGAACTTTTGAAGAATGTGTCTGTTGATTGAAACTGATTTCGCAACAAAAGGAAAGGGAAAAAGAGATCGAATGATTGATTCACCATTGCGAGCATTAAGGAAAAAAAGAAGTTTATTTCAATTCCGAAGCGAAACCTAGCGTCTCCTGATAACACTCTATCCCTTTAATCCATTCTTTTGAACTGGTAACTTAGCTAGTTGAGCGATTTCTACACGCTGAACAATTTGAGAAAGTGAAGTATCTGATCCAACATGTGTAGCTTTAATCAGTAAGCAGCCATTCTCATTGATTGTTCCATCGATAATCTGTTCAGCACATTTCAAGAAATTAAAAATGTTTCCCTAATTTATAGTACTGGAAGTCTGATTAAAATAATCAAAGGTGCTAGCATATTTCTCTACAGAATATCAACCTCAGAATCCAGTGAATATTAAATAAACCTATCGCTAAACTCATCACAGAATGCATTTTATGAATTATCCAATTATCTAATATCTGGTTTTGTGGTTTAGCCTTTTTATGTTTGTTGAAATGAATGCATATGTGTATGTTAGATTCTTTGCATTAGAGTGGCAGTAACTACTATAGTCTAAAACCAAATGCTTATATTAGAGGATGGTTATTTAGTTTTAATTTAATCTCCTTGATCATTCTGTTGTTCCGAGTAATTTTTTAAACAAATTTTGTGTAGGGGGCTTGTGTGCAAAATGTGTTGGATTCTGTTGTTCAAGCTCTTTTGGCTGATAAGAATCGAAAGTTTATCTACGTTGAGCAAGTAAGTTAATATTTTTTTTTTTAATTTGTATGTGTGTGTGACTTCATTTCTTGCTCGTGTGACCATGTCTTTTTGGATTATATTGCTGCATCTACTTCCTCCTAGAGGAAAATATATAACTGAAAAAAGTTGGGTTTTTAGGTCCAATTTAATGCTATTACAAGTTTAAATTTTCTATTCATTCCTTTTTCTGCACTGGTTATATATATAATTTTTATTTCTTTTATTTATTTATTTATTTTTATTTTGTCTGTAGTCTATTCATGCAGGATTATTCAAATTTTGAGTCAAGGTTGCTTATCAGTTATCACCTAAATTAAGCCACTGTTTTATACCTGAGCATGCCATGTGACTGTATGTTGATGTTCATTTGATGAAATACACCCTTTTCAAACTTTTTCTTGAAATATTTATTTCCTCAATGCAGGCCTTTTTCCAGAGATGGTGGAGAGATCAGAGTGAGGCTGCTCAGGATAGTGTAAAGAAACTCGTTAGTTCGGGTCAACTAGAGTTCATGTAAATTCCATTTCTGATGCAAAATTTCATTGTGATTAAGGACAAAGTCATCCTTCATGTTTGTCAGGGTTCCCTCTCTTTAATCCTCTCTTACATTGACTTGTTTCTGCGTATTGAATTTATTATTCCTTTCTTTCATTTGTCCTTGTCACAGAAATGGAGGCATGTGTATGCATGATGAGGCATCAACTCATTACATAGACATGATTGATCAGACTACACTTGGACATCGGTTTATTAAAGAGGAGTTTGGTGTGACTCCTAGAATTGGTTGGCAAATTGATCCCTTTGGACATTCTGCTGTGCAGGCTTACTTATTGGGAGCTGAAGTATGGCACATTTGGAAGAAAAATAAATGTCACAAGTACTATTTTCTTAGTTGGCTATCAACTGGTTGTTCTACTGTGGATGCAGGTTGGCTTTGACTCACTTTTCTTTGGTCGGATAGATTACCAAGATAGGGCTAAGCGCAAAAGGGAGAAGAGTCTTGAGGTCATATGGCAGGGTAGTAAGAGCTTTGGCTCATCAGCCCGGGTAACTCTCAAGAATTGTTTTTCTTTCTGTTCTTTGATATTTGTATGGTTGTATGTAATTTCATGATTGGTGACTCTTAAATTATATATTCCTTGTCATCATCTCATGGATATCCTTGATGCTTGGTATACCTCCAGATCTTTGCAGGTGCTTTCCCTGAGAATTATGAGCCACCACCTGGTGGATTTTACTTTGAAGTTAATGATGTTTCACCAGTAATTCAAGTAATATTATAAGAACTTGTTAATTTTGTCACTACTACATTTTTTATTTGCCTATTGTGCTAAATATATATGTTACTTTTTGCTTAAGGATAATCTGGATTTGTTTGACTACAATGTTGAAGATCGAGTGAATGACTTTGTTACTGCTGCATTGTCACAGGTAAATTGAGCAAGCTTTCCTTCCCGCTGCTGAATAAGTTATATGATTTCTGTGCGAACAAGAAGCATATATTTTTTTAGGGAAAAATAATATGTGAAAGTTAAACAGCCAAAATGTCGTGATCACACTTATCCTGTCCTTTTCTATTGATTGTTCTTAGGGCTGCAAGTGAGTCAAACCGACTCGCGAGCTGACTCGAGCTCAGCTCATTAGCAGCTCAATAAGTTGAGCTTGTGAGCCGAGCTTGAGTTTAGATTTGAAGTCATATATTAAATGAGTCGAATTTGAGTTTCAGTAAGTACAGCTCATTGGCTCATGAGCTGGCTTGATTATGTATATTATATACTTACATTAATACATATATTACTTTATACTTTTAATTTATATGACATGTAAATTTGTTGAATATATGAGGGTAAAATTGCTTTTACTTCTACCATATTTAAATGATAATATTTTTGTCTATTTTAGTGTAGGTTAAAATGGTTGATGAATGAGATTTAGTGAGTTTAACTAGATTGTTTATAATAGAAGAGTGGAAGATCTTTGATCATTTGATATAAAATTTATAGTTATCCTTTATATATAATGATGAGAGGGCATGGACTAAATGTAAGAATATAAGATATATAATTGTTAGTTTTCAACTTAGTTTGGCTCACTTCCAATTTGTTTTGTCATCTTTTACTCTGCTTTAAAATGTTATCTACATTATTGATATATGATATATGTAATTTCCTGAATTAATTTTCATCCGAGTTCATTTTGAAGTAACATTTAATATTTTTTATAACTGGTATTGAGATTCCTACGTACATGAATTTTCTCCTCCAACACGATTGAAGTAAGTGATTATTATCTATTGTTCTCCTTATCTATGATATTGATATTTCAGTTTCCTTGAACTAATTCTCATAAGTAACACTTGATCTTTGTTGTTGTTAACTTTTTATCTATTATGTTGAGTTCCTAAGAATCCTTACCCAAAATCTAACATCAATAGCCAATAGGGCAAAGACTCTTCATTTTTACATCAGCTCCTGTCAGATTTGAAACATGATTTTCCCCAACAGAGATGGGTATTTCATTTTCCCTTCATGATATGGTTCCCTTAACTTCCTGTGGTGTCTTTAGCACCCACAATGAATCATTTCACTTTCTAACAGAATAAAGTTTTTCTGCTAGTATAGCTCATCTGGAGATTTTTTCATGTCACATTCTTTGGTTGTTATTTATCCCTTCCTTGCTCCTTATTTATATATCTCTGGGAACTCAAATATTAGTGTCTTGTCTCATTTCTAGTTATTTGAAATGAGAGGTACTATTATCAGTCTGGACTTAGATTCAAATCTATTGCAAAGAAATAAAAAAAGATGCACATTGTAGTTCTTTTTCGGTTTATCATTTTTGTAATGTTTGCACCAGAAAGACTAGTGATGTATACATTACACACTACAGAGAGCATACTGATTACCTATTGTATTCTAGTTATTTGTGTAGTTCAATGTTGGGTAATAATATTATTATGTTATCACCCTTTATTTTTATTAAAATCAGGATTTCGGAAATCTGTTTCTTACCTCACAGAATGGCAATCCAGTTGAATGACATGTTTTTAACTTGAAACTTGAGCAAGAAGTGTAATTATACTATTGTTGTACTAAGTGGAACTTTAACAACTCTATGCAGGATCTCATTTAAATTATTGCGCCATATTGTTTCATTTTCAGGCAAACATAACTCGAACAAATCATATAATGTGGACGATGGGAACTGATTTTAAGTATCAATATGCACATACATGGTTCCGACAGCTTGACAAGTTTATTCATTATGTCAACAAGGTAATTTCTAACAACTCAGGAGAATGAGATACCTCCTTCTTTAACTACTCAGAATTCATTTTTCATGATTTTCTTTTTGTCCTATATGATTTTCTATTAGTAAATTGGTATTGGTCATTGAGTTAAGGATGTACCAAAAATTCGTATAATCACTAGTAACAAGCTAGCCCTACAATTTTTAAGATGATGAAGAATGTGTAAACTTTTTTCAGAACTCTTATTCAGTAAAATCAATTTTCTTGGTTAAACTTGTATCTAAAGACAATACAAACAGTAATCCTTAGATTAAAAAGGAATATATTTTATTGTGGTTAACTCACAGTTTGACTTGCTGTCATTACTCATATGTTAATTTTAACTTTAGGATGGACGTGTCAATGCTTTGTACTCTACACCATCCATATATACAGATGCAAAATATGCTACAAATGAGTCATGGCCAATCAAGACTGATGATTACTTCCCGTGAGTTTAAGACTTAGTTTGCATAATCTCTTTTCTTAATTCCTGAGTTTTCTTTCTCATTGTATGATGTTTTACCTGTATTTGTGCATTTTTTTTTCAAAAAAAAAAAAACAAAGTTATGCAGATAATGCAAATGCTTACTGGACTGGATACTTTACCAGTAGGCCAGCTATCAAGCGCTATGTCAGATTAATGAGTGGCTATTATTTGGTATGATGTCTATGTTTATGGGTAATATAAATAAGGTAACTGAAACTTCTGGTCCACTGATGTTAATAAATTTATCTTTTACCAATAAATTATTAGGCTGCAAGACAACTAGAATTTTTTAGTGGGAGAATGAATTCAGGGCCAAATACAGACTCATTAGCTGATGCTTTGGCAATTGCTCAACACCATGATGCTGTCACTGGCACAGAACAGCAGCATGTGGCAAATGATTATTCGAAACGATTGGCAATAGGCTACAAGGAGGTGCAGTTTCAGTTTATCTATCTTTTAGTAATTGTCTATATCCATTTGTTAGCATGCCACCTAGTAGCATTTTTCATTTTGCAGGCAGAGCAATTGGTTTCATCAACACTGGCATGCTTGGCTGAGTCAACATTGCCCGCTGGATGTCAGAACCCAGTTACAATGTTTCAACAAGTAAAAGATCTTTGTTGTTGAATTTGAAGTCTGTGGACCATTTTTCTTACTTGCTATAGTGCCTGAATCTACATTGACTTGAAACTATTTCTCATCACTTACTGTTCCTAGAAAACTATTTCTTGTCACTTAGGCTATGTTTGGTTATGAGGATAAGACAAGACAGGACACCGAGAACAAGACACAAAAATTAGTGTTCTTTTATTTTGTTTGGTGATAAACTAAATATAAAAAATAACAAATTATGAAAGTCCAATTTACTATTATTTTTTCCATATAAAAACTTTAGGAAGAAAAATATAATAATACAAAATATAATTATGAAAAATTAATAGGAATAATGAAAAAATAAGTTGTGTCCTTGTTAGTGTCTTTGACTCTTTATGTCCTTCCTGTCAGAAAAGACAAAAAATAAACTAATTCAGTATCTCTGGATACAATGTCTGTATTCATGTCTCATCTGCCAAATATAATTTTGTGTCTCTGTATCATTGTTTCAGTGTCCTATACTTATAAACAAACGCAGCCTTATAGTTCCTTAGCTTTGTTAGCGATTAGCTTTAACGTGTGTTGGGATAACTGAAAGATTAAAATATTTCAATAGTTACTTATTCATGTGAAATCAATTTATGTTTTGATACTTTAGCAAGAAAATGGTTTTAAAATAATCTATTTTGTTTGGATTATATAAAATTGTTGTTTTGCATGATAAATTTACTAAATAAAGCATCTAAATGACTGTTTATATTTTAATAATATATTTTGTTGAACTCAGCTTATACTTATATTCATAAGTTCCAAATAGTGGCTTATACTTATAAGCTTTTTTTCAGCTTAAACTGATCATCTTTTGATATACGATATAGTTTATAATTTTACCAACCTTTGCATGTGTTCACAAATATATGGTT
Source organism: Arachis stenosperma (assembly GCF_014773155.1). Classification (NCBI taxonomy): domain Eukaryota; kingdom Viridiplantae; phylum Streptophyta; class Magnoliopsida; order Fabales; family Fabaceae; genus Arachis; species Arachis stenosperma. Next base: position 124,018,950 of record NC_080382.1, read on the forward strand.
CTTTCCTTTCTCTGTTCACTTGAAAGAAATATCCTTAATCTCAATTATTCATCATTCTGTGACATTTGCATATCTTGTTGATGCTTAGAAATTTGTCACCTTATTTAATGCATAAACACGTTGAGCTACAAGGAAGTTTTGCAATGTCCATATCTATGCTATATACTTGATTTGTTCATCCAATCTCAAGTTTTGTGTATTAGCCATATTATGTAACGACTGATGCTCAGAGCTTTAGATATTAATTTTTTCTCTCTATATGAGATTATAGTGATTAGAACTGAGATTGAATAGAATTAAATTTGTGTATTGATTGTTTCTGATTATCACATCCAATTTCAAGCTGTAAGGTTTCTGATGATTGCAATCTGCTTTCCTTTCCTCCTCTTTTTTTTGTTTATTTTCCAGTGTCCACTTTTGAATATAAGTTATTGTCCTGCATCAGAAGTTGATCTGAGTCATGGAAAGAATTTGGTAAAACCATTATTTCTTCAAATTTGTTTATCTTTGCTTCTAAGCATTCCATAAAGTGTTTTATTTTAGAATTTTTAATCCTCTTTTTTCATCATCCTTGATCCTTCTTATATTTAGGTTATTATTGTTTACAACTCTCTTGCTTGGAGAAGGAACGAAGTGATTCGAATTCCTGTGAGTCATGCCATCTTTTTATTTCTTGTTGTCTTCAATCTGATATCTTGCACCACTTACATCATTTGAAAGTTGAAACTAATATAACAAAAGTTGTTACAATCTACATTCATTTGATTCTTTCGATGGTCAGCATGCTGTTAAAGGTTATTGGTGTCCCTGTTTACTGAAATAAGCTGCTTTTAAGATTTCATAGACTGTAAATGGTCTTTGGCTACCATTAATCAGAGGTGTCTTTTAGAAACAAGTGCTTGGTGAACCAAAATGTCAAAACCGCTTTTTTTCCCCACCAGAATAAAGGAATAAATACTCTCAGTGATCAACTTCTAATATAAATAACTGGTGCTGAGTTCATGGACGTCCGTTCAATAGTTTTTTTCTATAACTGACATTCAAATGGGTTGTGTATGCTTTATTACATGGTCTAACTCTAACCCACTAGTTTTCAGCCATATCTTTTGTATCTATACAAGGATGTCTCATTGTCTTAATTCCAACCATACAAAAAAGAGGGGGAGAAGAGTATAATAACCTAAAAGACATTAATAAAACGCACGAAATTGGTAAACATTGTTATATCCAATTTTTTATAACCTGGTAATGCATTGTTTAACATTCACTTATGAAGGATGTCTTTGGTAATCAGAGTTGACATGAATCAACTTTGATTTGCTTCTAAAAGCACGACTTAGATACAATGCATTATTACATTTTTATGAAGCGATGATAATAGGCTCACCAAACAATTTCGTATCTACAAAGACTATATATGCATCCTATTGGAAGCAATATAAAACTAGCCTCACTGCTTCACACATTGATTCAAGGGGGAGCAGCAGCATCTTGCATGGCCAGTAAACATGTAAAATCAAGTATTATGCTTTTATTATTATTTTAATTTTGGTCTGATCTCCGGGTCCTGGGTTCAAGCCATAGAATCAGATTCTGCGTCAGGTTAAACTGTCTACATTATACCTTTTGGGAGTAGTCCTAATCCAAACCCTACATAATAAGAGATGCTTTGCATTGAACTGCCCTTTTTGTGGTTTTAGGCTATAGCCTTAGAGGATTCTAAAAAAAAAATATTCCAGGTCCTGTCTTGTCATGCTTACAACATTTGATAATATAAATAACATATAGTGCTTGCACAGATAAGTTTCAGTTATGATCTATTAAACTATCATAATGTTTACTATTGTTAACATGCCTTCCATTGCGACAAATTTCTTTAGGTTATTGATGACAATGTTGCGGTTCATGACTCTAATGGCACAGAAATAGAATCTCAACTTCTTCCTCAAGCTGAGGCCTTCGAAGGCTTAAGAAACTTCTATGTCAAGGCATATTTGGGACACACTCCACTCAACACACCCAAATATTGGCTTGCGTTCACAGTTTCAGTACCTCCACTTGGTTTTAGCACATACACTGTCTCAACTGCCAAAAGGACAGGTTCTATAATAAATTGTTTTATTATTAACTAACTAATATTTATTTGCTTTCCATTTGCCTACAGAATTGGTTTTTTTGATATTTGATTTCTTCTTGTTTTCAGGTTCAACTAAATCATCAGTAAATACATATCAAAGTAATGAAAAGGCGAGGTTTGAAGTTGGTCAAGGGAACTTGAAACTTAGATTCTCTACAGATGAAGAAACACACAGCAATTATGTTAATATAAGAAGCATGGTGCGTGATACATCACTTTGCGTGAAAAGATTCCCCCTTAATTAGGAACATTTCATGTTGTAGTCTTGCCTGTCTTTGTGATGTTCTCCCTTCTCATCATCTTTTAGTATATTCTGTTAGTTGAGTCCTTCCACTGTTGTATACAAAATTGAAAATCATGAAGTAAAAACCTGATTGGCACTCTTAATTTTGAAATGGAAGATGGACAAACAAGTTGAACAGAAGTACCTTTACTACTCAGGATATAATGGAAGTCATCAAAAGGATCCACAGGTAGACATTTTCACTTTAAAATCCTGATATTATTAACTTTTCACTTCTCCTGCCATTGTTCTTCTAATATAAATTTGTTATTTCATTTCCTTTACAGAATTCTGGGGCATATATTTTTCGTCCAAATGGCACATATTTCATCAACCATGAAAGACAGGTTTTAAATGCAATCTGAACTATAATATCTCTACGAACAAATGCCACAACTACTTTAAGTTAAAGTATTGAATTCTCAGGTTCCTTTTACTGTTTTGCATGGACCATTGCTTGATGAAGTGCATCAACAAATCAACCCATGGATATATCAGGTGTTCTGCTTGGTCTTTCATCTTTAACATCATTGGAATATTACTCTCTTACTAATAAACTCCTTTCATGAAACTGTCAATGTTTTGAGAAATTAACTAACACAGGCCATTTGAATATTTGACTCAGACTGATAAACTGAAATAATGTGATGTAGGTGAATTTGGAATTTAGGAAAATGGTAAATCTGATTCTAGTAATATGTTGCTTTAAATATATTATTTTCTAATTGCTTTGAAAAGGTCAAGAAATGCTACTGGATTATAGAATGAGCATCTAGAACAATAGGACTAATACCTATGTCAGGAATGCATTTGCAATAGTTATATAAGGTGGTCTTGTGGCTAACAGACTAGCACCTTGATAAATAAATCACCATCACTAACCTTTGCTCATTATTTTCCAGTCACCTGAAATCTTTTTTTTTCTAAGATTTCTTTTTTCTTTCATGATCCAGTTTATGTTATCTATAAAGGGGATAGAAGAGAGTTGGTGTCCAATTTTTTCCCTAAACTAGCCTTCTTCATATATTAAAATATCATAAAATACTTTTTGCGTTCCTAAGATTTCATCCAAAAACCAATGGTTAAGAGAGCAAAATATTTACCAACTTGACCAGTGTCACATTTGTTACTATTATACATATTGAATAAGAAAAACGGTGGAGTAATAGACATCAATGCCTACTAATAACATGTCTATTAGTCCACTAGTAATAGTAATTATAGTAACAATTAATGAGAAATAAGACTTCTTTTATCTATTTCTAAGTTCTAACATAATATTGGAGATTAATGTGCATCAACTATGTCGGCAGATTACCAGGCTACACAAAGAAAAGGAGCATGTTGAAGTAGAGTTTATTGTAAGTTTTAAAATAGTTGCTTTTATTATTTATATTTACGTTTGTGTCATTAATATTCATTGTGAAAACGGATACCAATTTACATTTATAACATGGTTTATATATGTGGGATTTTGGATCATTTGAACTGGTTATTTTTCGAATTTCAGGTTGGCCCTATACCTATTGAAGATGGAACTGGTAAAGAAGTTGCCACTAAGATTTCAACTGCTTTAAGCAGCAAGAAAACATTTTACACAGATTCTAATGGTCGCGATTTTATCAAAAGGGTATGCAATTTAGGTTCTGTTGAATATAATATGCCTCGAGGAATTTTTGAACCATCTTAACTTTCTTCTTTTCCTTATTCCACAGCTATGCCTCTCAAATATTTTACTACCTGCTGGTTATTTAACTTATGTGTAATAATATTTTAAGCACTTCTTATTGGGTCAACTTTCAGTATATTCTTGACTACCATATCCATTAGGATATGACAACAACAATAACAACAAAGCCTTATCCCACTAGGTGGGATTGGCTACAAGAATCAAACGACGACATTGCTAATATTCATATATCTAGGTGCTTGATGTTGATTGTGACAAAGCAGCTCCTTCTCTGAGATTGATGGAAGCAACTTTGTATATTTGATAAAAAAACAGTTGCATGGCTCGTAAAACTTTTCCTTGAATTTGAAGTTTAGCTTTTTTCCTTTTCTTTGGGCATAACTTAATTTTATTTAACTTATCCCGCTGCAGATACGTGACTTCAGAACAGACTGGGATCTGGAAGTGAACCAGCCCATTGCAGGAAATTATTACCCTGTATGTGATGTACATTAGTTCTTTCAAAATAATTGGTAGTTTTTAAAGGCCTATTTTCCTCCTCTTACTTGCTTGAAGGATTGTTAGTTATTGTTGAAACTGTTACTTATGCCTGCTGTGCAAACTGCTGGTAGTTGTTGTATGATAAATTATACAGCTACTCTTAATAAGAAACTTAAAATAGAAATATGTGCTTTCTCAATTTGGTTTAGTAATATTGTCATTCTCATTGATCGTCACTAGACTTAATTTCAACATTTATGGATGTATCCACAATGGTAACTACTGGCTTTATGGCACTTTGTTAGAAGTTCAAGCAGCAGTTATTATCATCCTTTTGGTTCACAAATTATTTCTTTTTTTTTTTTTCATTTTGTCTTCAGATTAATCTAGGGATATACATAAAAGATAATAAGACAGAATTCTCAGTTTTGGTGGATAGATCTGTTGGAGGATCTAGCCTAGAAGATGGACAAATAGAACTGATGGTCCACAGGTATGTGGTATTATTTAGATAATGCGTTGTAGAGACTCCTGTTATACCAAAATTGAAAATATATTACCACTCCTATCTGGCACTGTCTTATTCTTGGAAATGTAGTACTTTTGGCATCTGTCTAAACAGTGTGTATGAATATAATATAGGACAAACCCCTTCAATGCCAAAAATATTTTGGAAGAAAGCATTGGAAGATATTGTTGGTATACAAGTAGGCAGTGATTACGTGTTCTAGTTCATGGAATAATGCAGTTTTTTTCAGGGAATATATCCACTTAAACATTTGTTATGGAGATGTTGGTTGAATCTCTTCCTTTTAGATAGGATGTGCTCAATCTGCATATTGAAGTTTGCAGCTTGTAGTTTAAGTGTTTGAACTTTGAAATGCACAGTATGCTTAGTTCAAGGCTCACAAGTTAATGTTCATTTTTTGGAAGTTGGTTTTGAGGATATCCTTCTCCCTAAACTTTTCTAAACATGTTGAAACAACTTTTCTCTTTCCTGACACCAATAGGCGATTGCTACTTGATGATTCAAAAGGTGTTGCAGAGGCTCTAAATGAAACAGACTGTGTCGCTGATGATTGCAGGGGCCTAACTGTAAGAATTTCTTGCCTAGATTTTAAATTCATGTAGCTATCAGCATTTCTCCTGATTAATATCAACCTTTTACTTCAGATATGCATTGTCTGTTGATAAACCAAACTACTTTCAAATGGTTCTTAATGCTGGTAGCAGAAAAATCAGTGTCAATCCATTTTAACAGAAGTTGACTAAAGCCTTGTGATCATGTTTTGGCATGTGCAAATATGTTTTGTTATATATATAACCGTTTTTTATTACAATGTTCTATTAGAAGAAGGATTTGATCTCAATTATATTGTTGACGATCCCTTTGACAGAGTGCATTTTTTTTTTCAGCTAGCAAATTTAGAATGCCCATTTTCCAGTATTTATGGACAAATGTCTCTTCATGTGACTTAGGTTTTGCCATTCTGAAATCCATAACTAATTTTTTGTCAGGTCCAAGGTAAATTTTACTACAGGATAGATCCCTTGGGTGAGGGTGCAAAGTGGCGCCGAACTTTTGGTCAGGAGATATATTCTCCTCTTCTATTAGCTTTCTCTGAAAAGGTGAAATTTAGTAGGGAGAAAAGAAAGAGTAATTGTATAATATACATGTACTTTCTATTGATCAACTCAGGGTTTTTTTTGTTTTTCTTTCCTTTTTTTTAATTTTATTATATCAAGTATCAGTCAGTAAAAGGTTGATTTTATTTGGCAGGATGATAAAGATGATTGGATGAATTCCCATGTGCCAACATTTTCAGGAATGGATTCGTCATATACATTGCCTGATAACATTGCAATGATAACATTACAGGTCTTTGTGGCTTTATCCCTGTTTAAAGGGATTACCTTATCTCATGCCTTACAAGCTCAGGATAAATAATAGATATTGTTCTTGGCCAACAGTGACAACATACTAAATGCCAACACAATGATAGCTTATTTATTTCTGCATGCATGCTTTCAAAATTTGTTATGAACATAATTCTTTAGCTTGCATTTTATCTATTGTTTTGGACATTTCAGGAACTTGATGATGGGGCAGTTCTGCTTCGGTTAGCACATCTATATGAGGTCTCCATTTCTTTTTAATTAATATTTTTAATGTTTTGCTTTGAGAAGATTGCAATGAGCCATTTATATGTGATCTTGCCTTTTCAGTTCTTGCTCACCATTCTTGGTCACATTTTAGGCCCGTTTTATTTTGGTGGGGTGGGGTGGGGTAGGGTGGGGTAGGGCAGGGTTGGGCGGGGCTGGCAGCCTGTTTTGACACCCCATAGAAACTGTTTTCTCAAGAATGAAAATAAAATAAAATAAAGTTATTGGCTTCCTTGTTTAATTAATCAGCATCTCTTGTATTGTTTCTAGTGGTACCATTTGTCTCTCGTTCTGTGATGACTATTGCTAAAACGAAGAATAAGCTTTCAGCATGATAATAAAATGTTTCATGTAATATATTGATGACAGATAACTTTTGTATGCTGAAAAAGAAAATTGCAATTTGTTAAGAGAAATTTGTGAATCCTCGTACCAAACCAAAAGCATGTGAATCTATTAGGTTAAGGAAAAAAAAGAAACAGTCCCTTGCACAAGCTTCATCCTGAGACTGATTCTTGCCCTCATGATTGCTTGACAAATAAATAAATATATCATGATTGTTCTTTTTTTCTTTTTGGATATAAGTCATGATTGTTCTAAATTTTGAATTGTGGGCTCCCATGCTATTAAGTAGGTACTTGTTGACCAAGTATTATTATAAGTAGGTGCTATCTAAATACAAGCTAATCCTTATCACAAATCAAATTTTGCAATGCATGCATATTATTGACTTTCAAAATAAAACAAACTACCACTTCATCCCTTTGTATTTTTGTTGCTATTATTTGTCCTTTTCCTTCTTAGTGATTTTTGCATCATGTTTAGTATCCCACATTCTAATCCCCAACAAATTTATGCACAGATTGGAGAAGATAAGGATCTCTCTGTAAAGACAAGTGTAGAGCTGAAAAGACTCTTCCCTGAAAAGAAGGTAAAATCTAAAATTGCGATAAGATTTCACTAGTTTGGTTTGGGGGTAAAAATAAGATGGAAATTTTCATCGATGAGTCTCATGAGTAAAAAGCTCCATGAAAATTTCCAACCGATATTTGTCCCTCAACCAAACACACTCTTAACACTCCGTTAGATAGTTTGGACAAGATATAAATACAAAGACAGTGACATGGAAAATTTGTGTTGGCTCTGTCCCTACCTAGAAAGGTCGGAAAATACAAGAACTGTGTACTAGGAAATATTGTCTTGTATTGTATATCTACCTTTACCTCCAAATATATATAAATGTGGTGTCTATGGTTCTTATGGCTACGGTGACTATGGTGATTATATAATTTTAGTAACATTTTTTTTTTAAATGTTGCTAAAATTAAAATCCACATTTTTTTAGATTTAGTAATAGTTTTTACTTTTATTTTTTAAATTAAAAAGTGTCGTTAAATAGTAAAAAGTGTTCTTTTAATTTTAATAACACTTTTTAAGTATTGTTAAAATTATATAGGTACCGTAGCCACCGTAACCACAGGTACCATATCATAAATCATGTTAGTTTTATGAAATAGTTTGAAGTTGGTTTAGTATATGATGGACTTGAATTGTGTAGTAAGAATACTAATGATAGTTTTGATGGAGTGATTTGGATGAATAGTTTGAGAAATTTGATAGTTATATTATTGATAGATTAAGGAGAGTACAAAGACTAGTAGAATTTGATGTTTGTTAGTTGATTACAATGAATTCCATGATGGCCTATTTATAGGCTCTATTGATTCTAGATAATTCTAAATCTTAGATACTTCTAGACATTAACCTAGATATTTTTAGTACTAATCTTAGATATTTCTAGTACTTGATTTATTTACTTAACTTCTAGACTTCTCCATCATAATATCTGAATATTTTTATGAAACAAGATCATTAGAATTCTAGAGAATTCCACAAATGTGTAGCATAGTCAATACTCCTCCTTGATGCACATTTGTGTAACTCCAAGCATCTCTCGAAATAGTTCGAACTTTGATCTTAGTAGTGCCTTAGTGAATATGTTTGCCAGGTGCTCATTTGTGCTGCAATACTCGATTTTTATTTTTTTCTCCAATATAGCTTCTCGTATAAAATGATACTTGATAGGTATATGCTTGGTCCTATTATGATGGAGTGGACTGTTTGCCATTGCTATTGCTAACTTCCTATCGCACAACATAGTTGGTTCTTCTTGTTGCTTTCTTATGTCTTCGAATATTTTCCTTAGCCATATTGCTGGATTAGTAGCATTTGCAGCTGCAACATACTCAGCTTCAGCAGATGATTGAGTCACAGTTTCTTGTTTTTTTGATGCTCAAGAGAATACTCCAAATCCTAGTGTAAATGCTTATCCAGAAGTGTTTTTCATGTAGTCAATTGATCCTGCCCAATCACTGTTGGTATATCCAAATAGTTTTGGATCTTCAATAGATTTATAATGAATGCCATAATCTTTTGTACCGTGAATATATCTTAAGATCCTTCTTGCAGCTCCATAGTGCTTCTGACTTTGCTTTTGCATGAATTTTGACAATAGACTTGTTGCATACATGATGTCAGGTCTTGTGATAGTTAGATAAAGGAGACTTCCAATGAGACTTCTGTATTGTGAAGCATTTGCCTCCTCAGATCTACGTTTTGTAATTTCTCATTATGGACTAAAGGAGTAGATACTGCTTTGGAATTATTCATTTTGAACTTTTGTAGCAATTTTTTAGTGTATTTCTTTTGTGAGATGAAAATTTCGTTTTCATTTTGGTTTACCTCATTGCTAAGAAAATAGTGCATCAATCCTAAGTCAGTCATCTCAAATGTCTTCTTCATTTCTTCTTTGAATTCTTTTGATCATGGCCTCGTTGTTTCCTGTGTAGATAAGATCGTCCATGTACAAGGAAACTATGAGAGTGTTTAAATTATCTTGTGTCTTGATGTAGAGTGTAGGCTCACTTTTACTCTTCTTGAATTCATGATCAGTGAAATATTTGTTAATTCAACTGTACCATGCTCGTAGAGCTTGCTTGAGTCCATAGTGTTTTTTTAAGTCTTAGCACCTTGTCTTCATGTCCTTCTATAATGAACCCTTGTGGTTGATCAATGTATACTTCTTCCACTAGTTCTTCATTTAGAAACGTGGATTTTACGTCCAATTGATAGATCTTCCATTGCTTGTGCGGCTAGTGCAATGAGCACTCTTATTGTATCTAGGCGAGCTATAGGTGCAAATGTCCCTTGTGTTATCTATCCCAGAAATTTGCACATACCCTTTAGCTACGAGCCTTGCTTTAAGCTTCTAAATGGATCCATCGGGATTGAGTTTTGTCTTGTATACCCATTCGACTCCAATGACATCTTTATTTGAAGGGTGATCTACCAGCTCCCATGTGTTGTTCTTCTCAATCATCTTGATTTCTTCTTCCATGGCATTTCTTCATTCTTTTGGCTTTTCTGCTTCTTCAAAGTTTGTAGACTCGATTTTGGCAAAATTACATGTTTTATATACATCTTGTAGAGGCTTAGTTTTTCTTGGAGGAGAATAATTGGTTGCTTCTACTGTTGGAGTAGTTGGCTTGCTTCTTCACGTTCTTGTTCTTCTAGTCTTATAGGTGATTGTTGTAATACTTCCTTTTTCGACTTTTTCATCTTTTCAGTTCCATTAAGCATTTTCATCAAACTCCACGTCTCTGTTGATGATGAGTTTCTTTGTTTGCAAGTTATACACACGGTATCCTTTTGATTGTGTACTATACTCAAGGAAGATTCCTTTCTTTGTTTTTTCATGGAGCTTGCTTCTTTTTTGTGTAAGGATGTAGACATAGCATATGCATCCAAAGATACTTAAGATTCTTTGCAGAAGATTTTCGTCCACTCCATGCTTCGATCAGAGTTTAATTTTTTACTGTCTTAGTGGGACAGCGATTTAGTAGGTATACTGTTGTGTATACAGCTTCTTCCCAGAAGATATTTGGCAAGTTTTTTTCCTTGAGGATCAAGCGTGCCATTTCTATCACAGTTCTATTTTTTCTCTTAGATACTCCATTTTGCTCAGGAGCATATCCAACTGTGAGTTGATGCTTGACACCCTCTTTGCAGAATTTATTAAATTCTTTGGAAGTGTATTTAGTTTCTCTATCGCTACGAAGTATCTTGATACTACGACCACTTTGTTTCTCCACATGTATCTTGAATTTCTTGAAGATGCCAAAAATCTCTGTTCTTTCATGTAGGAAATATGTCCACATCATTCTAGTATAATCATCGATGAAAAGAATGAAATACTTGTTATTGAGTGATAGGATCTTCATCGGACCACAAACATCAATGTGAACTAATCCAAGCATCTCCTTGGCTCGCCAAGCTCTTCCAGAAGGAAATGGTTGACAATGTTGCTTGCTAAGTAAGCATCATTCACAAGGTTGATTAATCTCTATGATGCTTGGTAGATCTCTTATTAGTTGCTTTTGATGTAGCAACTTTAATCCATGAAAGTGAAAATGGTCAAATCTTTGATGTCACAGCCATGAATTATCTTGTGCATTTAATGCTGTTTCTATGATATAACTCCATTTGAATGGAAAGCTTCTATTTTTCATCTTTACTATTACTAGAAGTCTTTTAGTTTTCCTTTCACTTATGGTGCATGAGTCTTCTTCAAAGTGTAATACGTAGCCTTTCTCCATCATTTGGCCAATACTAAGTAGGTTTTGAGCCAGTTTAGAAATTAACAGAATATCATGGATATTCATGATATTCTTATTTCCTATCTTGGTGTGGACGATGATTGTATCTTTGCCATTCGCCTACACGATCATTCCGTCTCCAAGTCTGATGTAGATCGAACAGATTTACTGATTTCACTAAATAGGTTTTGATCACTTGTCATGTGATTACTACAACCACTGTTGAGATACCATATATCATCTTTCTTCTTGCGCTCTTATGATGATGCATAGAAGATGCACTCTTCTCCCTCCGTTTTTTCATAGAAGTTTGTGCGATGATTGATCTTCATCCTATAGTCTTTCTCCATATGTCCAAACCTTTTACAATTGCGACACTGTGGTTTTTCACGATGCCAACAATCCTTCTCTAGGTGGTTAGTTTTCTTGCACATGCCACATGAAGAATATTGTTTCCCATCTTCAATTTTATTTTCTATTTTTTAGAAGTGTCTGAAATTCTAGAATTTTCTTGTCTTTTTCCTCCTATTTTATTTAGATTCTGAGATTTTATATTGAGTTTAGACTGAAATGTATTTTCTATTGAATCTTCATCATCTCGACTTGCTAGTCTTTGTTCAAAAGCGTATAGTGAGCTTATTAACTCTGCTAGTGTTAGTGTTAATAAATCCTTAGTTTTTTCAATTGTAGACATTTTATGATCGAATTTGGAAGGCAAACTAATGAGTATTTTTTTTATTATCTTTTTATCGGGCAAATCTTCTCCATAAGCTTTTATTTCAGTTACTAAGTTCATTAATCTTGTATAGTAACTTTTTATTTTTTCAAAATCTTTTATTTTCATATTTGCATATTGCTTCTTTAGAGATTGGAGGAGGATTGTGCATACGTTTGTGTCGCCTCTGAACTCTTGCTCCAAGTTTTCCCATACTTCCTTAGCTACGATATTCCTCATATCTTTGCGAAGATTGTCTTTGTTACAACTTGTTGGAGGAAGCATAGAGCAATATAATTTCTTTGTTGCTATTCCTTTAATTTCTTCTTTTCTGCAGTGGAAAGTGTTGCTTGGTTTCTTTGGCATAGTGAATCCTTCGTGGATAGTATCTCACAAGTCTTGTACTTGTAGGAAAGTTTTCATTTGAGAATGCCAGTCCTCATAATTGTCTTCTGACAATATGGGCACATGAATATTTATGGTTGAGATAGTCATGGTTATGAAAAAATTTGTTTGAGTGGATTATAATATGGTGGATATGTATCGTTGACAAGTTAGAAAGAAAGATTCTACGCCCAATAGATAATCGAGCATAGGTCTTATGCCACTGTTAGTTTTATGAAATAGTTTGAAGTGGTTTAGTATATGATGGACTTGAATTGTGTAGTAAGAATACTAATGATAGTTTTGATGAAGGAGTGATTTGGATGAATAGTTTGAGGAATTTGATAATTATATTGTTAATAGATTAAGAAGAGTACAAAGGTTAGTAGAATTTGATGTTTGTTAGTTGGTTACAATGAACTCCATGAGGGCCTAGTTATAGGTTCCATAAATTATTCTAGATAATTCTAAGTCTTAGATATTTCTATATATTAACCTAGATATTTCTAGGTACCAAATATAGATATTTCTAGTACTTGATTTATTTACTTAATTTTTAGACTTCTCTATCATAATTTTTAGATATTTATTTTTATGAAACAAGATTATGAGAATTCTAGATAATTCTACAAATGTGTAGCATAATCAATAAACCATATATAAAATCTCATTTGCACATGTCTGAGCTACCAAACACAGATTAAAAGGATGGGAAATTCTTTTCCACGTCTGTTTAGATTGTTTTGTTACTTAAAACTGCTTTCAAACTGCCTTGGTATAGATCAAAGAGGTGAAAGAGATGAGCTTGTCAGCCAATCAAGAAAGGACAGAAATGGAGAAGAAAAGATTTGCATGGAAAGTAAAAGGGTCTTTAGGAGATGAACATGTTTTATCAAGGGGAGGGCCAGTTGATCAAAAAGAGCTAGCTGTGGAGCTTGCTCCCATGGAGATCCGCACTTTTATCATTTACTTTGATGGCAATGACATGCCTAACCTTCTCTCAAATGCATAGTAGTAGATTTTGGCATTGAAAGAAACAAGCATGTTTGTATTATATTTATGTTGTATGGCAAGTCTTCTTTTTTTTTGTCAAATGAATTGGACCATCTCTAATTTTAGGCATTATAAATTCACTCATACATATATATAAGAGTTTTATCCACTACATATAATACATACAATACTATTATTTTCTTTAGGCTCATTTTGGGTAATCAGCTTAATTAAGTGCACTTATTGCAAAGTATATACGACAATCACTAGACTAAGGCCTTGCGTGCCTGTTTGGCAAGGCTATCTAATCTAACACTGATAACTTGGGCAGTTGGGCCTTGAAAGAATGAAGGCTCAAATTGTTTTATGGTTTCTCTTATGGTCGCACTATGATAAAGGTAAAGATGCAAAGTGTATTAATACCTATAAAAAAAATTGCTTAGCCGAGGAATGCTACGGTGAAGAACATTATTTTTTTTCTACACGAGAAATTTAGTTGGCATTTTTTATGGCTAATTTTTTTATATTGATTAAATAAATGTGTAATATATTGTTATTGGAAGATTAGGTGTTTTTCTTTGATATGGTGGTTTTTTTATTGGTATTTGTTCAAATCGGAGGGTCTAATTTGTTTGAAGAAAAAAATAAACTACAAATTGGAGAGTTTGATTTGTATTTTTTATTTTTAAAAATAAAAATTGGACAGTCTGATTTTAACATTAATTTTTATTTTATTTTCGAAAACACAAATCAAACCATTCGATTTGTGATTGTTTGTTTGAAAAATAAAACAAATCGGAGGCACCGATTTGTCTTAATCATAGCAAAGTAAAACACCTCTCTTGTCACACCATTCTGAGATACACTCTTCCCTCTCTCACACGAGAAAGAATTTGCAATTTTTTATCAAGTGCCATCTGTCCAACTGAAGGAGCAGCTTTAAGCCTTTCACACACCACAATGCAAAATCTGCAAAGCATTTAATGTAGTAGAGTAAATTGCACTTAATTAAAAAATTTAATTAAGCCTTTTTTTAACTATTTAGTACTTTTTTTTCTTTTTTTTTGGACAGGGGTCTAATCTTACAAAACAGATTTGACCATAGTTGTCAGAACCGAACCGGTGATCGAACCGGTGAGGTTACTGGGTCACTGGGTTACTGGTTCAACCAGTGAGTCACTGGTTGAACCGATTAACCCGGTATAATTAAGTAATTATGTAAAATTTAATTATTTTTTTTTATTATAAGTACTTTTATTTTGTTTTTATAAAAATAATAATTATTTTCAAATTTTAATACTTTATTAATTAATTTATATTTATTGTATTATTGTATTATTATAAATAAAAACTTACATACAGTTAATTTTCATGTGAAGTTGATATTTAAAAACAGTTAGATAATTTGACAAGTTTAACTAAATATCATCTAACGATTTTCAATTATTAACTTCATATGAAGATAACTGCATGTGAGTCTTTACCTATTATTATATGCTACAATTATTTATTGAAAAAATAATATTAATAGATATCATATAATCATAAAAAGAAAAAATAAATTATGGTTAATAATTTTTTTATCTTTTTAATATATATATATATATATATATATATATATTAATAAAATTTATAGTTAAATAAAATATAATTGATTTAAAAATGAGTGACTTTAAAATTAAAATTAATTGAATATAAGTAAAATAAAAAATTGCTATATGTATTCATTAAAAATAATATTAATATATTATATAATTATGAAAAGAAAAAATAAGTGAGTTTATAATTATTGTTAAATAAAAATATAATTAATTTAAAAATGAGTGAGTTTATAACTAAAATTAAAATAAAATAAATAAAAGTAAACTATTTGATGAAAGATATCTATATATATTATAATTTGCATATATATAAATGAAAATCAACACAGCTTAGCGGCAAAGAGAGGTTTTGATCTTCCAGCAGGTAGGGGTTCAAACCCCATATCACACATTTTGGATAATTTGCCTTTCAAACGGTTCGGTCAGACTGGTTCTCACCGGTTTACTCCGGGTTTGACCGGTTCGTTTCGGTTTTATATCTTGTACGGTCCAAATATCAAACCGGACTGGTACTAGGTCCGGTTCACCGGTTTTTCGGTCGAACCGGTCGGTCCGGTCTGGTTCTGCTAACTATGGACTTGACCCAACCTAAACTAACCATTTTCTCAATCCATTACCATTTTTTTTTCTGTCTTCCCATGACATTTTCCTTTCTCTCTTTCCTAAACCGTAGATCAAAACAAGTAATAGCAAGAACACAATTTACACATGCAAGAGGGGAGAAACCTTCTCCAATCGTACCTCAATCATCCAACCTTGTCAGCCGCAAAGAACTTGATTGCTGAGAAGATGGAGTTGTTGACGACAATGACGACGATCCGCCATTGTCCACCGCTGTGTTGCTGTGAGATGTGGTAAGCTGTAACCCCTTTAATCTCTCTGGTCGAGAATCGCAGCGCAATTTCTAGGAACGCAGGGCAGAAAAGCATCAAAGGATCAGGTTAGCAAGTGGAGAGGCGCAGAAATAATGCAACCTCCGGTGTCATTGTGGCTCCACGCCAGAGGAGCCACTGTTGAATGCCAGAGGATCAGCTAGGACAATGAAGCCATAAAAATGGTACAAACCCTCTTAATTTCAATTACCTTGCACCTAATTAACTCCCATTTCTCTCAATCATGATCTGTTCGCCATTCTTAATACCATAAAATTATATTTTCGGAGAATGTTCCTGATAGTTGGTGGCTTATGCATGATCCAATTCTGGTTGAGAGAACCCTGAACTGTGAGCTTTGCCACTTCATGCGCTAAAGAATTTTCTTCTCTAGGCACTGAGGTGAATCCACAATTTGGAATGCTTCTTACTATATCTAATATGTCTTTTAGAATAACTTGAATTTCTGCAATAGACGCCTGTGATTTTAGTGCTTGGATGAGTATTAGACTATCTGATTCTATGATAATTTTCTGTAGTTCAAAATTTTTCGCCATAATTAATGATGCCCTAACCACTAATGCTTTCGCAGCTAATGGCGAACTGGCAGCTGTTGTGGAATTCAAACCTGAAAGAAGATTTCCAGTGTGGTCTCCAAATACCACTGTTATAGCACCTGTAGAGTGCGCTTCAACAAACACTGCATCAATATTGCACTTAACCCATCCTGCCAGAGGCGGTCTCCAAGTAACCCTGCTGCCTGCTCTTCTTTCATTAATAGAAATCTTTGTTGATTCTTCAGCCATTTTTGCAAACTCTATTTCCATTAGTTTAGCTTTGTGTATCACTGTTTTTGGATTAGGTTTAGTTTTCTAGTGTACTGCTTGATTTCTCACTTTTCACATCCCCCGAACTAAAAAGCCAACCTTATTACTACATTGATCATAATTCGACCCTGTATTCAACTTTATTTTTTCTAGAAGATCCCGCATCCATTTCCCAAAAGAAGAAACCGTTAGGGCAGCATTGAATTTGGGCTCCAAACCACGTCGTCTTTGTCCATGGGCAGAGCAGCAATGCATGTTCAGTGGTCTCTGGTTCCTGCAAACAAATTGCACATATATGGGTGTTAGTTATTTTTTATTATAAAGATTTCCAAAAAATGGTATTATATTATGTGAAGCTCGCCATAAAAAGTTTCTTGATTTTTTGAGGTACTTTTAATTTCCAAACCTTCGGCCATAAGTTCTTTAAGTCTTCACTGGTTGATGGGTTATTTCTATTATCACTACTCCTTTCTTTCTTAGCAACATGATATCCCGTCTTGATAGTATATTTGTCATTAGATCTGAAAGGCCAGCTGAACTTATCCTCCCTTCCAATAATACTCACTGGGGTTCTAATGATTTTTCCTACTAAAGCTCCATCAAAATACTTCCTTAGCTCATTTATATTCCACCCCTCTCTTTCACTAATCAACTCCTTTACAAACTTGATATTGTTATTTCTAATCTAAGGATTATTGTCCATGTTCATTATCCACCTATCTTTCAGGATTCTCACTTTTTCTCCATTCCCTATCGGTCATCTTCCATTTCTCAAAAGAAAATCTTTTTCATGTACAATACTTTTTCGAATCCAAGATGCTGTCCTACCTACTTTTTCTTCTTTAAAGTCCTCATTTGGAAAATACAAAGCCTTTAGTACCTGAACCCATACCGCTTTAAGATTTTCAAAAATTCTCCATGCCTGTTTTGTCAAATGTGCTATATTTTGACTGTAAAAATCCTTAAAACTAATTCCTCCATCTTTTTTACTCGCACATAACTTATCCCAACTCCTCCAATGGATACCTCTTTTCTTACCTGAGGATGTCCACCAAAATTTGGCAACTCTCTTACTAAGTCGTTGACAAAAACCTCTAGGAAAGAGAACCACGTTCATAGCATAGGCAGACATCGCTTGAACTATCGATTTGATGAGGACCTCCTTCCCAGATTGATTAAGGAGTTTTTCTTTCTAACCTTCTAGCTTATCTAACACTCTCTCCTCAATCCAACTCAGAGCTCTATTCTTTGATCTTCCCCAATG
Source organism: Arachis stenosperma (assembly GCF_014773155.1). Taxonomy (NCBI): domain Eukaryota; kingdom Viridiplantae; phylum Streptophyta; class Magnoliopsida; order Fabales; family Fabaceae; genus Arachis; species Arachis stenosperma. The sequence goes on from NC_080382.1 coordinate 124,037,014, forward strand.
AGCTAGAAGCCCAAGATACTTATCTGGTCTATCCCATGCTGATAATCATAATATCTCTTCTATTTCTACTATATTCCTTATTGGAATCTGGTTTCCAAATGTGATCCCAGACTTATCGATATTGATTCTCTGCCCCGAGATTTCTGTGTACATATTCAAAATAGTTATGAGCTGATAAACTTTCCCCTCACTATCTTTTGAGAAAATTATACAATCATCCGCAAAGAGGAGATCTGAGATAGCTAGTGCAGTAGGGGCAATTTTAACTCCAGAGATTTTGCCCTTTTCTCTAGCCTTGTCCATAACGATGGTGAAGACCTCAACCGCTAAGATAAAGAGGTACGGCAATAGGGGATCCCCTTGCCTAAGTCTCCTCTGGGGCACAATGTTCCTCGACAAAAAGTCCATTAATCTTAATCTTATAACTAACTTATGTCACACACTTCATCATTATCTTAACTCAATGCGGGTTGAACCCAAAAGCCTTTAAAGTTGCTTCTAAGAATGACCATTCTAACCTATCATAAGCTTTATTCATGACTATCTTAATGGCTAAATTCCTGGAAGCATCCCTTCCTTTTTTTATTTAACGCATGGAACATTTCCTACACTATTACCATGTTATCTTGGATCAGGTGTCCCCCTACAAAAGCACTTTGAATGGGTGATATAATCTTATCTATAATTCTTCTAAGCCTAATAATCATCATCCTTGAAATAATCTTGTAAATGAAGTTGCAACATCTAATCGGTCTAAGCTGATTAAGAGTTTTCAGAAAATTAGTCTTAGGAACCAAGACTAAAAATGTTTCCCCAATGTTGCTTGGTAAATTCGCTTCAAGAAAAATACTCTTAATAACTTCACAAACCTCTTTTCCAACAACTGTCCAGTGTTTCTGAAAGAAGAGACCATTTAATCCATCTGGTCTTGGTACCTTGAGACTTCTAAGGCTGAAGGTAGCCTCTTGATTTCCTAATCAGTAACCTCCTTCATGAGCTCCCCATTCATATCTGCAGTCACTTTAATAAGAATATTACTTATGCATTCAGTCATATTTAAATTCTCTGAAGCCTTAAAAAGATTTTGAAAATGATCCGCTACCATATTGAGAATATCGCTTTCTCCACACACCCATTCTCCTCTAGAGTCCTTTAATCTCTCTATCTTATTCCTATCCCTTCTTTGGAGGGTAGAGGCATGAAAGAAAGAAGTATTCTTATCCTCAAATTTCAACCATTTCACCCTCAACTTTTTCCCTCAATAATACTTTTTCTCTTGTCTTCATAGTCTAGTAATCTCCATTTTTAGTCTGTTGATCTCCTTTTACTATGTCTCTGTATAGTTTCCTTCCTGCGCTTGTTTGAGGCTGTATTTTAGTTTTTCTATTTCAACATCTGCCCTCTTAAAGTTTACCCTACTCCATTTGATCAACTCCTTCTTACAGTTTTGCATACTTTGATTCAAATTCGTCCAATGATCAACTCCACTATTACAGGTACTGCTCCATCCTCTCCTTATAACAGTGTCACAGTCGGCATGGTCAGCCCAATAGGCCTCAAATTTAAAACTTCTACTCCTTTTTCTTCTCAGTTAAAGATTGAGAACTAGAGGAGTATGATCCGAGCTTATAGCTGGTAAGGCTGAAAGAGTAGCATGTTGAAAAACTCTTCTCCATTTTTAATTGACGAGTACTCTATCTATCCTCTCTTTAGTAACAAAATCATTCCTTGGGTTCCTAAATCTCATGTATTTCATCCCTTGTAGTTCCAAGTCCATGAGTGCATTCTCATCTATAAAATTTCTAAAAGTTTAAATCTGACTAATTGGTTTTGGGTACAATCCTATTTTCTCCTCTTGTGTAATAACATCATTAAAGTCCCCAATAAACATTTTTGGCTCTTTCAAGTTGTTATTTGCACAAGTTAACTCCTTCCATAACTCCTTTCTTCTCTTGTGATCTGGGTGGCCATACACAAAAGTTGCTTCCAATCCTTATCATTGCCACTACCTATGATGCACGGACACGGATACTAACACAGACACGGGACACGATACGACACTGGACACGCGGACACACGAATTTTAAAATCTTATAAGACACGGGGACATGACATATATATAGAATATAAAGTATTTTTTATATAAATTACAATGATTTTTTATATTTTATTGCTGTTAAAATATAAAATAATTTTTTAACTGTTTTTAATGTCTTTTTTTCACTATATAAAAGTATCTAAAATATTTTTTATTTTAATAAATAATAATATATATTATTTCTAAACTCATTTCAACGATATATGTTAAGAATAAGGCTGGACACGTGGACACGTGATGGTATTTAGGTGTGTCCAAGTGTGTCCGAAAAAGAATTTTTTATTTTTTATTAAGACACGGTTGGACACGGCAGACGCGCATATCGGACGAGTGTCAATAAGTGTCGTATCCGAAATGTGTCCGACATGCGGACACGGCAACTCAACAAAGTGTCCGTGTTTTATAGGCCACTACTGACTTTAGTTCTAATAAAGCTTTTACACTAGGCATAAACATGAATATTTATATTACTCTTCCAAAATAAACATAATCCCCTGGACAACTTCTGGGATTCCACCCAAAACATGTTATCAAAGTTTAACTTTCTCCTAATTCTAACACAACTTAGATTACTAGCTTTGGTTTCCATAAGGAACAAAATGGACAGCTTGAAAGATTTACAAATACTTTTCAATTCAGACACTGTCGAGGGGGCTGCCATCACTCGACAGTTCCAGCTGACGATAATCATGGCTGTTGGTGGGGCATGTCAAGGCCCGCCTCCTCAGCCATGATTGTTTCAGCTTCGTTTTTTGACTTCTTATCTGGTTCTTGCATACAAAGTGCTTCTGCTTCCTTCATTTTATTTTCATAAACAACCTTTTTGCTTGTATCTCTTTTTTTTTTAGGTTCAGAGTCATCCCGATGTTGTAAGTCAGCTCCAAGCCCACTGATAGTCATTCCTCTGTTGTGGCATTGCAACGTTATCCTCTTCCATTTCTTGTTGATCATCAACTAATTCGACGTAATCATGGTTCTGCCATCTGTAGTAACAATTCTTTTTATTTTTGATTTTTTTTTTGTAATTCCACAGTTGGCCTGCATTATATCTTATAATTTCTGTCTTCCTTCCTACTTGCTTCATCAATTTCTTGTTGACATGTTGATTTAGTTGAGTCTCCTTCTTATCAAAAAGCTTTTCCAGCTCTTCTTTGATTGTTAGACACTTGTCATTCTTCCTGCCACCTTCCTCTACTTACTGATTTTTTGTTTGATCCTCAGTTACCTTCAGTCCATCTAGCTGTAACTCATTCAACATTGTTTTCGTAATAAAAGGTTAGACCTCTTTATTATCCATGACTTGTATATAGTCCTCTTGCCCCTTCACTTCTACTACTTTGAATTATTATTTAAATTGTGCGCCTCTTTTTTTACTGGCTTATGTTTGGACTTTGTAGAAATAATTAATTGCACTCACCTTTTTTTTTATGATACAAAATTGATATTAGGCACAAACATAAAGCCTTATTTTTAATAAGTCCATTTGAGATAATATTTGATAATTTGTCTTTTTTACAGATACTCATTTTTTGTGTGTTTCTTTATCTAAATGATTTGCAATTTTTACTTGCTTTTTATTTTGAATATTAAAGTAAGTAATTTTATATTGGCCTATTAACTTGATATACTATTTATATTGAATGTGATTATATTCAATGTGAAATGATTTAAGGTCTAAATTTTTTTTCAAGAGTTGAAATTTGATCTAATACTAAAGATAAGTTTGGTATAAAAAATATTAAAATATTTTATTGTTGGTAACACTTAATGTGTTCAGCATAATAAATACACAGTTAATGAAAGACAAAATTGTTTTATTAACAAATCTCAATATATTTATTATCATCTATTGTACTCCGAAAAAAAGATAAATTTTAGGGTAAAAAACTGAAATGAGCCAAGGAGACCTCAAAATTACCTAAATCAGCCAAATGAAAAATCAATACATGAATCAACCAGGACGAATTATTATATAATTCGAATCAATATGATTCGAATTATGTTTGCATGTAATTCGAATTGATATGATTCGAATTACTAGGAAGGCCAAAATTCAATGAAGTTCGAAACAACTTGTTTCGAATTACACCTATATAATTCGAATTAAGTTAATTCGAATTACTAGGAGAAGTGCATGTTAGAGGAGTTCGAATCAACTTGATTCGAATTAGGTGAAAACGGACTTGCATAGTAATTCGAATCAAGTTGATTCGAATTACAAGGGATTCGGCTATAAAAGGAGTTCGAGCCAAGTTCATTCGAATCACTTTCTCATTCTCCAACCCCACCAAATCTCAGAGAAAAAGACCAACGTTCAGTACGAGCTCGACCAGAGCGGCTGTTTCTGTCGATGGGGGACGATCCGGGAAGGCTTTATCGTTTGGATGGAGTATCTCATATCCCACGAGTCACACTGATGCTGGGCTTGGTGGTGGAGGTCTTGGAGATTACTTCGTAGGTGTTCCCGGTGATGATCATACCCTTCAGGATAGTACTCCATGGGTGAGTCCTGGCTCGATGTTTGGAGACTTACTTGCTAGTGATGGCATTGTGCACGAGTTTGGTGGACCACATTTTCTTGAGGATATCCGGACCATCATGCAGGAGGATGAGGCTGCAGCCGGACGGGTTCATACGACAGGGACACAGGCACCGCTTGACGTCGATCTGAATGAGCCTGCCACGGTAGCTCCCGCGCATCCTTTTGCCATGGGTGGGACCCCAGCATCGGCGCAGAGTATTGGATCACACTCAGTTGCCGGCCCATCGTCATCCAGACCCGTCCATGTACCGCCTATGACCCCGAGACAGCCAGTTCCGGATGACAGCGACGAGTCGATTGAGGATGAGGAGCCACTTATTCGTAGGGGCTACCGGACACGAGTGCCACGCCGTTGCGGCACTGGATCGCACCTGTTTAGATGATTCATGGATAGTGGTGTATGTCTTGTTGTCATATTTATATTGTGTACTTTGTTGGTTTCTTATGGTTGTTATTTGATCGTACTTTCTTATTATGTTATTTGATTTTATGTTATGTAGTCTCGTGTTTTGTTATGTCATTTACGTCGATGTATTCTACTTTTATGTTATGATTTATAGTTTCATTTTATGTTATTCGTTATCAGTCATACGATGATATAATGTTGTTTGTTCTAGTTATAAATTTCAATGATTTAAAAGACATTCAACAGAAATTTTTGGTACAAATATTAAGTTTCATTACACATACGAAACAAAGTTGTTCCAGACAAGTTGTAATACATTAAAAGTTATAAACAAATAGAGGACAGGTGCCAATACATTAAAAAACAAACACATACATAGCAAATCGCCTATTCATTTGTAGCAGTCCCGCTGGGGCCTGCGGCTTGTGGACAACTACGCCTGGTGTGACCTGGCTGCCTGCAGAGGCCACATCTCTTTGGCCGGTTCGGATCTGCTTCATCCATGTTGGTTCGAATTCTTGTGGATCTAGGACGTCCCTCCCTCGCACGCCTCATACTCGGATCCGGTATAACGGTAGGCCCGGCATAAGGTGGCCAGAAACCCTCCGGAATGGGAGGGGCAAATCCCATCTGATAGACACCGAAAACGGAGCTAAGGCGATATACCTCGTGGACGTAAGGCTGCCATGTAAGCCGTGAATAAGCACAGCATGCCAGTGCGTGCGGACAGGGAAAATGAAGTGCTTGGAAGTATCCACAATCACAAGTCTTAGACCCTAATGAGACCCTGTACGTACCAAGAGAGAATGAGCCTGTCGGAGTCGTCTCAGCAACGGTGTACTCCGAGCTATCCCTGTCGTAAACAGTCACCGTGAAGTGCCTGGCTGTTCTCAGGTTGGCCTCGATACACTTTACTAGGTATTGACTGAATTGTTGTCCAGTACCCATCTGAGCCTCGGCCTCCCTACCCTTACGGACAAATAGCTCAGCTAGCCTTCCGTATGTGGCCTTCACCAGCGAGCAAACAGGGAGGTTTATAACCCCCTTCAGGATTGAGTTGACACATTCCGAAATATGGTCGTCATGTGCCCGAATCTCCGACCTCATCACAGTGCTGTGTCCACAACGAATACTCGATTCGGTTCGCCCAGTCACACATTGCCGGATTCTCAGAGCGCAGAATGTCAAACCAGTAGTCGAACTCCACCTCGGTCTTGGCATATGCGGCGTTAACAAGAAGCCTCCGGGCATCTTTTCCCTTGAACGTCAAGGCAAAATTCGCTGCAACGTGGCGAATGCAGAACGCCCGGTACGCAGCAGGCGGTAGCCATCCCCCATCCGGAGCCTCGAGGGCTGCCTTTATGCCGTTATGCCTATCTGAAATAACTAACAGACCGGCTGAGGTGTCACGTGCTCACGGAGGTGGGAAAGAAAGAAAGACCATGACTCAGCATTCTCACCCTCAACTAGTGCAAATGCCACGGGGAGGATGTTCGAGTTTCCGTCTTGTGCAATGGCGACTAGCAGTGTTCCCCCATACTTCCCATATAAATGGGTGCCATCAATACTCACCAAAGGCTTGCAGTGACGGAATGCCTGGATACAAGGGGGGAAAGTCCAGAACAGCCTATGAAAATAAACCTGAGAATCGTCAACCTGTCCCCCAACTCGAACAGGGCAAGTCCGGAGGACGGCTACAGTGCCAGGCATCGTCAGCTGAACTCCTAAAACCCACCTAGGGAGCTCATTGTACGACTCGTCCCAGTCCCCATATATCACGGCAACGGCCTTCTGCTTCGCCATCCATACCCTCCTGTACGTAGGCGTGAACCCAAAGTGTGCGGCCGTGGCATTTTGAAGCACCTTGATGTTCACACCTGCATCAGCCCTAACCATCGGCATAACGAAGGTGGATATGACATGGTAGTCCAGACTCCTATGGTCGCTGGATATGGAGCTGGCAAGACATGTATGCGGTCCGTTGTATCGCTTCACTTCCCATATACCCTTCCGCTGTCGGAGACTCAACCGAATTAGCCATGTGCACCCATTCCCAAACTCAGAACACTTTCCCACATACCTGCGGTAGTCAGACTCAACGACCTTGTACTGGACCCCTCGGCGGATACTGTACGTCTTCACACTCAACAGCGCCTCATCTTTATCCTGAAATTGTTGGCCAACCTGGAACTCGTTCATACCGGCAGACCCCTCGGTATCTCTAGCACCAAATCCGGAGGCCTGCAGAGCATTGTTGTCCTGCCGCATGGCATCCAGGTCCAATGAAGAAAAATGGGGTGGATACTGCTGTGTGCTAGAACTAGATCCACCTGTACCCCTTGTCGGAACAGTAGTTCCAACATCATCCCCGCTATCATCAGCGATCATATCCGGCTCCACGTCATCGTCATCTGGATCATCAAACAAACCATCACCAACACCAGCCGGTGTGGGACAATGTACCTCGGTGGGAATATGTTCCCCATACCGAACCTCGTCTCCAACATTGCCGCTCAGATCAACGGCAAACGAAGGGAACGCAACAGGCTGCATCGGTGGCTCATAAACAGGAGCAGAGGATGAAGCAACAGCAGGTCTCGAGCTCGAGCCGGCAACCGCGGCTATAGTAGTGGCATTCCGGTTCGAACCACCCGAGCTAGACACCACATCAACCAACTTTGCCAACAGCTCTGGTGTCCTTACCTCGGAAAACTGCCTACGAGAAAGAAACATAACCTGCAAGTCCTCGTCACTACCGATTGTGAAACAATCAAACTTCACGGTGTCATGGAGCACCGCTGTTGGAATGCGGTAGAAAAACTTCTTGACCCTTTTAACGCCTTCAAGACCCAGCTTCTCCAGCACAAAGCTAACAAGTGCATCGTAGGTGGTTGTCGGCGTCACGATAATACATAGGGGATCCTTATCAGTGAACTTCACGCCGGACCGAGTTTTTCTCTTAATCGACCCTCTGTAATGTACCAGAACTAGGAAACTCTCCTCACTAGCCATCTCACCTCTTTGTTGAGAGCAACATGAGTTCACAGCATATATATACAGCCCTGGCTCGCACTATATATATAATTCGAATCTATATGTTTCGAATTATGTAGTATCACAACATAACCTAGTAATTCGAATTAACAAGATTCGAATTACCTAAGTGTAATTCGAAACAACTAGTTTCGAATTACTTAACAGTGTGCCTTCATAGTAATTCGAATTAACTTAATTCGAATTACATAGTGTAATTCGAAACAACTTGTTTCGAACTTCATTACATTTTGGCCTTCCTAGTAATTCGAATCATATCAATTCGAATTACATGCAAACATAATTCGAATCATATTGATTCGAATTATATAATAATTCGTCCTGGTTGATTCATGTATTGATTTTTCATTTGGCTGATTTACGTAATTCTGAGGTCTCCTTGACTCATTTCAGTTTTTTACCCTAAACTTTATATATTATAATAATAATAATAATAATAATAATAATAATAATAATAATAATAATAATGAGTGTTAATGATGTAAGCAAAAACAAATAATTAATATAAAATTAGTTAAATTATTAAATATTTAGATTTTTTTATTAAAGATTATAAATTTAAGCTGAAAAGATTTAAAAAATATATATTTAATGAAAAAATTAATCTTTTATAAAATTTGAAAATTATATATAAATATGCTTGTTATGTACAAATTTAATTTTGTCACTATTGTTAAATAATCAACTGGACTAAATATCTTATGAGAAATAAACTAAGATAAATAAGACACAAAACATAATCCAATTCAAAACCAGACCCGTATCTAATGTCTAGAAATAAGCCCACAATTTTTAAATAATAATTCAAGCATTAGACTTTAATTACATATTTTAATAAACTGTCAAATTACTGACATATGCTAAGAGCCTCGTAATTTCTGCATTATTAAGACCTGCAAGAGCTGTCTCTTCAGTTGAACACATGACAGTTTAACATTGAAGCCAACAAAATTCTTCATGTATAAAAAAAAAATGTTCCTCATCATAGCATTTACTTGCAAAGCGTATAGATTTTGTTTTGAGAAATTTTTTTGTTGAAAAATAAAGTTGAATAAAAAGTGAAGGTTGTAACCAAATCTTTTAGAAGCGTGAATTGCACATAATGTCTTTATTTTTTAATAATTTTTATTGTAAAAAGAGTAATTTTTATTCTTTATAAAAAAAATACTTTTTACCATAATGTTATCCTTAAAAAATAGGGAAAAAACTATTTGAACCAATAAAAAATTGGCAAAATAAAATTCTACTTCAAACGAAGAAAAACAGAAAATAAAAATATATATATAAATCAGCCAACATCGTCTTCCTTTCTTATTTTGATAACAATTTTATCTATCAAATTAATGAAATTATGGCTCACGTGCTTACATGGATATAAAAAGTGAGGGAAAGTGATAAATAAAAGAAAAAAAAAAGGTGAGAATGAGAATGAATACGGAAGAAATGAAGAAAGGAAGACAACTAGGTATCAGCTGCAAAAGAGTGTATGACTGCGTCGGTAGCATTTTATTCTTTTCGGTATAGAGGGAGTGGGTAGCATTATTATTAGGAACTAGTCATAAAACCCAATATTATCGTAATATTATTCTTAATGGGAACAATAATGTGAGTATAATTAATAATTATATGCAATAGGTTAATTTAACGATATTATAAACCATAATATATAACAACATATCAGAATATTACAAAATATTATTACACATGTTAACAATAACATGAATTTAATTATATATAATAGAATCACAATTTAAAAATATGCAGATTATACATTGAAATATTACTATCATATAATTTAATTATATACAATTTAAACACGGATACAAACTATTAAATCAATATTATTGTTAACGGTGTAGAAATTCTATAAGGTAAAAATTAATAAGGTTATAAACACAACAATTTTAGACACACGTAAGAATATGGCTTTGCAATTAACTTTAAAAAAGCCCGCGTGATGCGCGAATTGCAATTTTGTTTAAATATTATTATGACTATTTTTAAAATTATGTTAAAAAATTATTTTACTTAAAACATTTTTTAAACAATCACATAGAATGAATAATTAGAAATATATATTTTTTTAAGAGGGGTGTTAGGGCCAGTAAATTTTGTAATTTGTAGTCATTAATTAATCATCATTAATGTTTTTAATGTTGTGAGATTATATTTAATAGTGTGAGATTACTCACTTTTTTTATAGTTAAGTATTAGTCAAATTTTAATAAAAGTGCTGACCCTTAAATTTACTCTTTTTTTAATTAGCACAACTGTCAACAAGTATTTGTTTTGGCTTTTATTCATATTCATAACATAAGAAGTTATAAGGAAAAGTATCTAAAATTTTGTTAACAAATTTTTGTTATAATAAGATTATCACTAATATTATTAAGGTTTAATTGCTTTGTTAGTCTAAAATGATAATAAGATAATCAATAACAAAAGTGATAGTTAAGTCATCATTTCCATTACATAAATATGGATAAATACCCTTTTCGGCCCCTGAACATTTTAAAGTGGGACATATCGCACCTTTATCATTCAGAAACCTCAAGCGGGTCCTCAACCAATGACATAAGTGAACGAATCGACTCCTGTGACCGGTTGCTAACAGGTTGCCTGGATGACGTGTCAGGTGGAGGCTGAGTTGTCAACTTCAGGTGCCACGTGTAAGTAGAAGTTGTTGCATGGACACAAAACCCCCTCCCTGCAACTGAAACGGCGTCGTTGCATTGGGTTAACTCAAATGCAACCTACTCCCTGACCCAATCTCTCTCTCTCTCAAACGATGAATCTCTGGAACGATGAAAACTCCTCCGTCATGGAAGCCTTCATGAGCTCCTCCGACCTCTCCTTTCTTTGGCTCCATCCGCCACAATCCGCCGCCTCCACCTCCACCTCCGCAGCACCACCACCACAGCAACAACAACCACCTCCTCCGCCGCCGTTCAACCAGGAAACCCTTCAGCACCGACTCCAAGCCCTAATCGAAGGCGCAAGAGAGAGCTGGACCGACGCAATCTTCTGGTAGTGCTCCTACGACTACTCCAACGGCCTCACACTCTTAGGTTGGTGTGATGGTTACTACAAAGGCGAAGAAGATTCTGGATCCTGGCCCTTGAGTTCTGCAGATCAAGGAGAGAATGATCCTTCTTCGTTGTGGCTCAACGACCCTTCTTCTTTGGCTGGTGGGATCGAAATTCGAGATTCTGTTAATACGGCTGTGACTACGACGGTTGCCAACAACAAAACGGTGCCGGTTGTATCCAATCCTGGCTCCTCCAGCGTGGTAACCGAAGCTCCGAAGAATCCGCAACAGAATCAGGGATTTGTGCTGAAGGAATTGAATTTCTTGAGCTCGTTGAAGCTGGAATCTGGTGAGATTCTGAGTTTCGGAGAGAATAAGAAGGGTTCTTATGGTGTAAACAGTAATAACGGTGGAAACAATTTGTTCTCTGTTCAGTCTCAGTCGCAGTTTGTCTCCGATGAGAACAAGAAGAGGAGATCCCCTACTTCGCGGAGCAGCATTGAGGATGGAATACTGTCTTTTACTTCCAGCGTGATCTTGCCGGCTTCCAATGTGAAGTCCGGTGGTGGCAGAGGCGGAGATTCGGATCATTCGGATTTGGAAGCTTCTGTGGTGAAGGAGGCCGTTGAGCCGGAGAAGAGGCCGCAAAAGAGAGGGAGGAAGCCGGCAAAATGGAAGGGAGGAGCCACCCAATGCAACGACGCCGTTTCAGTTGCAGGGAGGGGGTTTTGAGTCCCTGCAACAACTTCTACTTACACGTGGCACCTGGAGTTGACAACTCAGCCTTCACCTGACACGTCATCCAGGCAACCTGTTAGCAACCGGTCACTGGGGTCGATTCGTTCACTTATGTCATTGGTTGAGGACCCGCTTGAGGTTTCTGAATGATAAAGGTGCGATATGTCCCACTTTAAAATGTTCAGGGACCGAAAAGGGTATTTACCCCATAAATATTCTCTCAGAACTTAGGTATCTCTCAACATATAACTCATAAATCTGCATTAAATCTTTGCTAACTTAAGTATTAGAGTCTCTTGCAGATACCACTCCCCATCTTCACTTAAAGACGTCGGACGGCTGGTGCGGTGTTTATAACCACAGATTTACCGCCAAGTGCATCGGGTCGTACCAAGTAATACCTTACGTGAGTAAAGGTCGATCCCACGAGAATTGATGGATTAAGCAACAATAGTGTTTGATAGGCTTAGTTAGACAAGCAAAAAATAGTGTTTAGATGTTCAAAAAGCATTAAAGAGTAAAGAAGAGTTTGAAGAGACAGGTGAATTAGTGAATAAATTGGGAATAAAATATGGAGAAGATAGTTAAGGTTTTAGAGTTATCAATTTTTCCGGACTAACTTTTCTTACTAACTAATTTAATTATGTAAGATTTAATTTATGACAAACTACATGTGACTAGACCCTAATTCCTTAGACCTTTCTAGTCTCCTCTAAAATTCATTAACTGCCAATTCCTTGGTCAATTAATTCTAATTAGAAGGTAAAGTTCAAATTCCAGTTTATATGCCACAAAAATTCTAATTACCCAAATATAAGTGGATTATATATCACGTATCCCGTTAAATCCAAATAATTAAAATTTAGGAGAAATTATTTTCAAGCTGTTGTTCAAGTAAAGAGCTTTTCCAATTTTTACAAGAACTCAAATAGAAAGAGGGTTATACTTCCGTTCCACCAAAATTCATAAAATAAAGAGCGAAAACAATTCTTAAATTATAAATCCATACATAAATTAAAATAGAAAAAGTAATAAAATCAATCCATATAAATAGACAGAGCTCCTAACCTTAACAATGGAGGATTAGTTGCTCATGAAATGTGGAATGTAAATTTGTATAGAATTCCCTAGTAGAATCCCCCTAATGGAATCTCTCTGATGGAAAACCCCCTGCTTTAGAAGAGAAGTCTTCCCTATTTATAACTAATCCTAATTAATTTAAAATCTAATTTTTAAAATTAAAATAATATCTTTTCCTATTTCAAAATCAAATTTGAATTTAAATCAGAATTAACTAACACTCCGCGTCTTGTAACGTGGGGACCACTTGGCTTCACTGGATCCGCGCCTAACTTGGGTGCTAAAATGGGGCCCAGAAATCACCCACCGGCGGTTTCTGCGTTTTCTGCACGTGGCGCATGTCACGCGTATACGTCGATAGTCTTTTCCGCGAGTTACGCGGACGCGTTGGTCATGCGCACCCGTCGCTGTGCAAATCTTCAAATCACGCGTACGCGTCAGTCACGCGCACGCATCGCCATAGAAAGCTCTAAATCACGCGTACGCGTCGCTCCTCGCTGCCATCTCCTTTTGTTCTTGTGCTGCAGAAACTCCATCATATCCAGCCGAATGCTACCTAAAATAAATAAAATTACAAAAGACTCAAAGTAGCATCCATATTGGCTAAAAGTTAATTAATTCTCTATTAAACTCAACAAATTAGATGCAAATTCACTAGGAAAAGATAGGAAAGATGCTCACGCATCACAACACCAAACTTAAACTGTTGCTTGTTCTCAAGCAACCAAAACTAATATAAGCTTAGGATGTGAATTTGCATGAGAATGAGAGTTCGATTAAGCCCATGTCTCTTCTTATAGTGGGGTTTACAACTGCAATCCTGAATAGTTTTGGCATTTCACTTTATCCTTTGAAGTTCAAAATGATTGGTATCCATAGGAACTCAGAATTCAGATAGTGTTATTGATTCTCCTAGTTTAGTATGTTGATTATTGAACACAGCTACTTTATGAGTCTTGGCCGTGACCCTAAGCATTTTATTTTCCAATATTACCACCGGATACATAAATGCCACAGACACATAACTGGGTGAACCTTTTCAGATTGTGACTCAGCTTTACTAGAGTCCCCAGTTAGAGGTGCCCAGAGTTCTTTAGCACACTCTTTTTACTTTGGATCACGACTTTAACCGCCCAGTCTCAAACTTTTCACTTGACACATTCACGCCACAAGCACATGGTTAGGGACAGCTTGATTTAGCCGCTTAGGCCAGGATTTTATTCATTTGGGTCCTCCTATCCATTAGTGCTCAAAGCCTTGGATCCTTGTTACCCTTTGCCTTTTGGTTTAAAGGGTTATTGGCTTTTTCTGCTTGCTTTTTTTTTATTTAATTTTTTTCGCAAGCTTTGTATTTTTCACTGCTTTTTCTTGCTTTAAGAATCAATTTTATAATTTTTCAGATTATCAATAACATTTTTCTTTTTTCATCATTCTTTCAAAAGCCAACAGTTTTAACATTCATAAACTTCACTATAAAAAATATGCACTGTTCATGTCATGCATTCAGAATTACAGAAAATACCACCACATTTAAGTAAATAAGACTACTTTTAAAAATTAACTCAATTTCTCATACAATACATCACTTCTGTATTTTTATTTGAATTCAAGCTCAATGAGTAATACATGAGACATCTTTTCAGAATTAAAGTAATTAAGAAAAAGCTAAACTAGTCCTATGATTCTAACTAATAAAGGATCATGCAACAAACAAAGCAAAATAGCAGAAAATCAGAACATAACATAGTAAAGAGGGGAGGAATAAAAAATGAAAGGAACTCAACCACCTTAGTTATCCTAGCGGTTGCTTTATTCTTCAGGTTGTGCTCCTCAGTGAAGATAATTCGCCTCCCTTTTGGTGCCATAGGAATAAACAAAAAACTCTTAAGCAAAGCGTTAACACTAAACTTAAAGGTTTGCTTGTCCTCAAGCAAAGAAGAACTGAAAATAAAAATAAATAGTGAGAGAAAAGAAGAATATAAAGATAAAATAACAAGAGAGAATTAGGATTGGGAGAGAGAGAAAGAAAAGTTAAAACTGTGCGGCGAACAAGTGTAGTTGTGCGGTGAAGGCGACGCGTACGCGTGGGTCGCAAATTTTCTTAATGACGCGTTAGCGTCAGGCACGCGTCCGCATGCCCCAGGGTTTTGCGTGATTCGCGCAAAGACAGCCGCGCACACGCGCATCTCTCTGTTCGTGTGGCTAGGAAACCAATATTGGCATACGACGCATTCGCGTCATGCACGCGAACGCGTGGATGGCCGTTTGGTCAAATGACACGCACGGGTTAGGGACGCGTACGCGTGGTCAATTTTATGCGTCTAGCACACCTCCAGCCCTAAACCAGCACAATTCTCTACCCAACACATATTTACGTCGAAATTCAAGGTCACGCATACGCGTTAGTGACGCGTACGCGTGGAGTGCCAAAATCATGAATGAGGCGCACGCGTGGGGTACGCGTATGCATGGGCTTATTTGTGCAAAAGGCATCATTCCTGCGCCACTCCCGCGCAACTCTCTGTTCATTTTTATTTTTCATGCACACCCATCTGACGCGTACGCGTCGGGTGCTCTCTCTCCTTTTTTTTTCTTTTCCAGTTCTTGTTCTAAAATAGCTGCATGATCAGAAAATTAGTAAGAACTTAATAAAAATCAAATAAGTAAGAAAACTACTATTACGAAAAATAACTAAGAATGAAAAGGAACGATCATACCATGGTGGGTTGCCTCCCACCAAGCACTTTTAGTTAAAGTCCTTAAGTTGGACATGTGGTGAGCTCCTTGTCATGGTGGCTTGTGCTTGTACTGATCCAGGAATCTCCACCAATGTTTGTAATTCCAATAGTTACCGGGATCCCAAACTAGGCGCCTAACACCTTCGAGCAAGTTGAAGCAAGTGACAAGGCCCCAAGAGAGTTGATTGTGGAAATGAATTCCAGGGTCCCAAACCTTGCTTTTACACCCGTCTTCTTGTGGATCACCATTATTCCCACCAGGTGGCAAGCAATCTGAATTCTCACAGAGACATCTAAACAACCTTCTAGACTCATTTAATTGAGCTCTACACCAATACTTGCATTTCAATTTGGAGCATGCAATCATATTGAACCTTGCTTGACAACTCTTGCCACTAACCATCTTCCTCTTACTCTTAATGCCACAAAGAGCTCTAAGTTGACCATCCGTCTCTGGTAGCCCATATTCAAGTGGGAACATAAAGGTTAAGGATAGAAATTTTACCCACTTGAATGTTGTATTGGATGGTGATGGCTTTGGGAGAGGTCTTGCAAGCTCCACTCCCTTGTGTTCTTCTTTGAATTCTTCCACTTCTTTGCAAGCTTCCTCAATTTCAACCTCTTTCTCTTGGTAGCTGTCTTCTAATTCAATCTCTTCTTCATTGCTTACCTAAGGCATTGGAGGTTGTGCATCTTCCTCCTTTGTGGGTGTATCTTCCTCCTTTGCTTTTGTATCTTCTTTTTCTTCCATGTGTGAGGATGGAAAGTTCTCTAGTTCACTGGAGTATAAACTCCTTTGATTGATTTCCTCACTTTTTTTCATAGGGTCTTGCATTATATCTCTTGGAAAGGAATTTTTTTGCTCCTCTTCCCGTGACTTGATAATTGACTGCACATGTTTCTCTACATTTTTGACACTCGTCTTTATATCATGTAAGAATTCTTTGCCAACCAAAATTTAAGTCGTTCCTCCATCCATAATAATAAGAATCACTCCCTGGGTGTGAGTAGTAACCCATGTGATCTCTCTCCATTATTTTTCTTAGCACAAAACACCAAAAAGAATTAAATGCACCATGTGGTAAATAGGAAAGCAAAGAGGACAAAACAGAAAATTTTTTTATTGTAAATATTTCTTTTTTTTTTAGAGAAAAACTACTATGAAGACACCAAACTTAACTTCAAAATAAATATATATATTTTTTTCGAATTTAAAAAAAATAGATTTTAATAAAATTAAAAAAAAACGCCTAATCTAAGCAATCAAACAACTGGTAGTTGTTAATCACAATCAATCTCCGTCAACGACGCCAAAAACTTGGTGCGGTGTTTCTAGCCACAGATTTACCGGCAAGTGCACCGGGTTGTACCAAGTAATACCTTACGTGAGTAAGGGTCGATCCCATGAGGATTGATGGATTAAGCAACAATAGTGTTTGATAGGCTTAGTTAGACAAGAAGAAAATAGTGTTTAGATATTCAAAAAGCATTAAAGAGTAAAGAAGAGTTTGAAGAGACAGGCGAATAAGTGAATAAATTGGGAATAAAATATGGAGAAGATAGTTAAGGTTTCAGAGTTATCTATTTTTCCGGATTAACTTTTCTTGGTTCTTACTAACTAATTTAATTATGTAGGATTTAATTTATGGCAAACTACATATGACTAGACCCTAATTCCTTAGACATTTCTAGTCTCCTCTAAAATTCATTAACTACCAATTCCTTGGTCAATTAATTCCAATTAGAAGGTGAAGTTCAAATTCCAGTTTATATGCCACAAAAATTCTAATTACCCAAAAATAAGGGGATTATATGTCACGTATCCCGTTAAATCCAAATAATTAAAATGGGGCCCAGAAATTACCCCCCAGCGGTTTCTGCGTTTTCTGCACGTGGCACATGTCACGCGTACGCGTCAATCACGCGTACGCATCGATGGTCTTTTCCACGAGTCACGCGGACGCATCGGTCATGCGCACGTGTCGCTGTGCAAATCTTCAAATCATGCGTACGCGTCAGTCACGCGCACGTGTCGCCATGGAAAGCTTCAAATCACGTGTACGCGTCAGTCACGCGTACGTGTCGCTCCTCGCTGCCATCTGCTTTTGTTCTTGTGTTGCAGAAACTCCATCATATCCAGCTTAATGCTACCTAAAATACATAAAATTGCAAAAGACTCAAAGTAGCATCCATATTGGCTAAAAGATAAGTAATTCTTTATTAAACTCAACAAATTAGATGCAAATTCACTAGAAAAAGATAGGAAAGATGCTCACGCATCAATGACCTCGTCACACCAGAGGAGACGTCAAATCCAACACCTTAAGGAGTCTAGACCTGACGTTCAAGCCCAAATTAGTAGTTTCAAGTAAACTCTAGAACATTGATGCCATTGCCGGAAACCTAGAGATCGACACCCAACCATGACAGATGTCCACTCCGAAAATGGACACACAACATTCAAATTAGAACCCCAAGAAAAAGAACAGAATAATGGTGACCGAGCAGTTGTTCTCCCTCTTTCCCTACCAAGAGGTAGGAAAATTGATGAAAGAATACATTGAAATGATCCAAGAATAATAAGATTAAAAGTCCATTGACCTGGAACCTCAGAAGATAGAGACGCAACAGAGTTCATGGTTCTAGTCCATGGGCACCAGGGCTGGAGTAGCTCGAGATCGAGCTGAAGCGACAATGTGAGTCTGAACGAGCTCTACGAAGAGAAGTACGACGACAAAGGAAGTTGGAAGAAAAATTAGAGAGATTGAAATCCAGTTTCAAAGGTAGGAGATCTCAAGCTGATTAAGAAACCACATCTTTGAGAAGTGAAGATCCATTCTCAAAAAAAATCATGAGGGATAAAGTCCCTAGAAATTTTAAAAGCCCAAATATGGACTTTTACGACGGAACGACCGACCTAAAACACCACCTGAGCAACTTCAAGAGCCACATGTATATGGTCGACGTCTCTGATGCAACTCGGTGCAAAGTATTTCCGACTACATTGACCAAGGCAATGATAAATTGGTTTGATAGTCTTTTTCCTAGGCCAGTCACTTATTTTGATGACTTGGCCAAGAGTTTGCTCACTTGATTCTCCATTAGAAAAGACAAAGTTAATCATGCTCCAAGCCTCTTGGGTGTCAAATAAGAGATCAAAAAATTCTTTGAGTTCTACATAAAAAGGTTCAATAAAGCATGTTTGGAGATTCAAAATTTGCCCATTGAAACAGCTATCATTGGGCTCATTAATAGCCTCAGAAAGGGTCCCTTATCACAGTCACAGTCCATATAAAAAAGGCACCTAACTTCTTTGTACGAGGTTTAAGAATGAACAGAAAAATATATCAATATGAAAGAAACAACTCAATTGAGAAAGCCTACAACCAGACAAAATATCCAATATCAATCTCAAGACAAAGAAAAGGAGCCAAAGAAGAATACTACTCGAAAAGGCCTTGGAGGTACCACTTTTACACTCCATTGCGAGTTTTTCTGGTCGGTGCTTTCAGGGAGATATGCCAAACTGAAAAGAAATTTTCTTCGAGGCCAATTTGAAGCAAGAAAAAGGGCAATTGTACTGAATATTGTGAGTACCACAAAATTTATGGTCATTCAACTAATTACTTCTATGACTTAAAGAATATGATAGAAAAACTAGTATGAGAAGTATGACTGGATAGTACCTAGTTGGGAGGTCGGATGAAACTAGTAAAAATAAAAAACAAAAAAGAGACAGTAAAGACAGAGAAAGGTGAGAAAGACCAGCAAAAACACCTGAAAAGCACATTCACATGATTGATGGTGGTTTTGCAGGAGGAGCAACAACTAAGTCCTCCCAAAAAAGGTACTTGAAGGTGGTCTACCAGGTCGGGGAGGACGAGAGGATACCTGATCTGCCTACAATAATATTTTCTAAAGAAGATGCTTGGGGAATTATTCCTGGGCATGATGATCCTGTGGTTATAACTATGATTCTAGCCAATGCCCATATTCACATGACGTTGGTAAATCAAGGAAGTTCAGCGGACATTTTATTTAAACCAGCGTTGACAAGCTAGGTTTGGAGAACAAGGATTTGAAAGCATATCCATACTCTCTCTTTGGCTTAGGAGATTCCCCCATCCAACCTTTAGGGTACATCATACTGTACACAACTTACGATAAAGGGTTAAATTCATGAATCATAAACGTCAACTACATTATGGTAGACGTGGCGTCAGCATATAACGCCTTGATAGGTCGGGAAATTCTAGTCAACTCGCTGCTGTAGTAACAACTTCTCATCTCTACATAAAATTTTTTACTCCAAAATGAATATCTACCATAAGAGGAGATTAGAAATTAGCCAAAAGATATTACAATAAAAGTCTTAATTTACAGGGTCACCCAAAGGAGAAGGAACTAAACTCAATAGAGTTCCACGGTGTTCGAGTTCGAGAAGATTTAAGACCCCAACCTGAAGGAAGGGCGAAAGAAGTGCAAATAGACGACGAAGTTGAAAAAACTACTAATGTGGGAGGTCAACTAAAAAAAATTGAAATATGATCAATCCAAAGCTGATCTCATCAAGCTCCTACAAGATAATTTTGACCTCTTTACATGGAAAGCCTCTAATATGTCTTGCATCCATCCTAACATCATGTCCCATAAACTTGCTGTATACTCAGGCTCACGACCTGTGCAATAATGACGACGAAAGTTCAGTCCCAAAAGAGCATAAGTCGTAGAGAAATAAGTTCAAGCATTTCTGAAAATCGAATTCATAAGGAAAGTGAAAATATCCCTTATGGCTAGCTAACATTATGTTGGTTAAGAAGCAAAATAAAAAATAGATTATGTACATAAATTATAGGTTTAATTATTCTGTTGGTCTTTATAGTTTGACAAAATTCTTAATTAAGTCCTATACTTTTTTTCCTTTTAATTGGATCCCTGCACCAAATTTTTTTTTCAATTAGGTCCCTCTTAACAATAATTGGTTTAATTATACAGGGACCCAATTAAAAAAAAATTAATGCAAGGATCCAAATAAAAGAAAAAAAAAAGTATAAAAACCCAATTAAAAATAAAATTTGGTGCAACTTAATTAAAAAAAAAAATTATAGAAACCTAATTAAAAATTTTATAAAATTATAGAGACTAACAAAATAATTAAACCTAAATTATATCGATCTCAATAAAACTCGTCTCAAAGATTCTTATCCTCTACCCATCATTAATGCTTTGACGGATTCAGTCTCAAAGTATAAGTTTCTTTCCATCATGAATACTTACACTCGAGATATAATTAAATCTCGATATACTGGTCACCTGTGAATTTAAATTACAAGTAATTGTTTTAAGTTCTTTTCCTTACAAATCATGTACTTTTCTTTTTAAAAACGGTAAATGTTGCTAGGTTTGTGTTTATCAAGTGATATTTAATGTTTATTTTAATCTAGTATTTTGGGTATACTAATTAAATTAAACTCTATATTCTCTGATTTTATTTTGAAAAATATACTGCAGTTTCCATTAAATTAAAACTATATTTTACGTGTATACATGTACCTGCATCTTTTAGAGTTATGATATAAAGAATATATCTCCTCTAATGTGAGTTTGCCACGAAAATTAAAAAAAGTGAGGGTGTATCCACCTTTAAATACAATAGATTTTTTCATGCTCTTAAACCACTGTTTGATCCTTTTGTTATGATACTCAAATAAAAAAAATATTGGATTCGTTTCAGATATGTTTTTTTCTTTTTTCTTTTTTGGCGGCCATTGTTGCCTCTGTGTGACTCTCTTTTTTTTTTTCTAACATTAATGTTCATACTTTTAGCTTTATGAACTCCCTTTATGGTTTTGGTTGATTATCCGTTAAATATATGTATATATATATATATATATATATATATAAAATTTCATCTTATAAGCTTTCATATTTATGAATTATGAGAAATTAATTTGTAAAATGACTCATGCATGGCTTTAATTTTTTTTTATTGTGCTAAGCATTTCTTTAGTAAATATTAGAACTTCAGTTAAAAAAAGATAAAGATCAATATCATGATTTTTTTTAAGTTTGGTTCCACCGAGACATAATGTTCTCTATCATTACACATACACTTTTTTTTTTGGTTAGCTTGGTAAATGCTACATCAAGTTATTAGCGAATAATATGGCTGTCGTTAGTTGGGTCATGGGTGGTGCTAGCTTTTAGAGTTTAGACTACTGATAATTACGGTTAAATTTTATAGAGGATGAATTGATATCTCTATTGGCTCCCTAGCAAGATTTTTTGTCTATAGTTTATATTTTGATCAACGTCAGAGTGAAGACAACTAGCATAGCCAACAGCCACAAGAGAGAGTGTATACGTGGATAGCATTTTATTCTTTTTGGTAAAGAGGGAGTGGAAACACTATTAAAAATTTATTTATGGGCTCATGGGTTAAGTATCCAAGTCTTTTTATTTTTGTTTTTTTTTTTTAATTCCATATGGGAGTCTATTATTTATGAATGTATTCTTTATTTGTTAAATATAAAATTTTATAATTAACGTGGGTTGATTGAGTGATTTTTTTGTTATCAAAGATAGAGAGAGTCGAACTCATCACTTCTTAAGTAAATATAAAAAAATTATGTGTATGTTTGGATTTCAGTTTGTAAATGAGAATTTGCACAAAATTGATTTTGTAAAATTGATTTTGATGAAAAGTAAGTTTGAGTTAACGTGATTTATGTTTGGCAATCTTTATATCAAAATTGATTATAGTAAAATAAATATTGTTTGGATTATACTACTTAAAATCACTTTTAGATGAAAAATTACTAAAAGAGACATTCATCTAAATAATTTTTTTATATACATGCAAAATCAGAAAACTAACAAAAATAATATAAAAAATATTTATCATATAAATAAAATAAATACAATAAAAAATAAAAATATGAAACAGAGTATTATAAATTTTATAATGTCAAATAAAAAGAAAATATTCTATAACTTTTCTAGTACTGTCATACTCTTTAATTTAGTATTATTTTAGACTATAAATTTTTATTATTTATGACTCTATTATTATTTATAATTAATTTTTTATTTATTTTATCCTTTTTTTATAGGATCATAATTTATATTATACAAAATTTTGATAATAAACGTAGTATATAATAATTACAATTACAAATATTACAAAGTCAGAATAAATAGATAAAATTAATATAAAACAAAAATAGAGTACATCAAAGAATAGAAAAAAATGATAAGAAATAATAAAAATTTTATAAAACCAACAACATATATCATATGAACAAAAAATACAATAAAATCAAATAAAAAAATAAAAAATTTCATACGCAACATAAATACAATGCAGGAAAAGATAGAAAAAAAAGAATTTATATGAACAAAAAATAATAAAAATATCATAAAAAAGTCAACAACATTTGTCATATAAATAGAAGAGCACTACACAAATAATATAAAAATATTTATCATATAAATAAAAATTATAATAAAAATATAAATAAAAAATATATAAATTAAAATATAAAAATGAATATTAAATATAATAAAAAATTAAAATATTCAATTTGCTGGTAATTGAAACAAATCTGAACTAATTTGATGAAAAAAAAAAGTTGTAACTAAGAATTATGAAAAAGAAGGAAAAACTACAAAGAACTAATTCTTTTTATAGAAGAAGATGAAGGGTATGGTTGGTAAAAAAGAAATAAATTTTTCATCTAATTTTTCAAGGGTAATCACCAACCATGAACGTGAAACCAGAAGCTACAAATTTTAGTTTCTCCTGAACGTGCGTTCAAAGGCAGAATCATTTCTGCGTTTTGAAAGATAAGAATTGCCAAACATAAAAATTAAACTTTCAAGAAGCTCAAACTTCTATCCTCTCCAACTCATTGGCCGTTGATTCAGTGATTAGCTTACTGATTTGTTCAAATAAACATTAAATATTCTACTTATACTTCTATTATGTAGTACTGCGTAACTGCGTTTATTTTGTGTATCCTTTAATATATAGACAGAGAGACATAGACACTGAAAACATAAATTTTTTAAATTTGTTTGGTATACAAGTACAAAATAGAACACAAATCTTGTTTGGTATACAAGTACAAAATAGAAGACACAAATCATATTCTTGTTAAATTTTAATATTATCCTTAATGCAAATTTTATCAGTACCACCACTACATAACTATCATCTCAACCAAACTACCACTATTAACAATCAGCCACCATCTCAATAAAAAATAATCACCAATAACAATCTAAAACTAAATAATAAATTTAATCCAACAAATATCAGCAAAAAAATTCAATCCAACAAAATTAATACAAAATTATTTTAACAAAATTTAACAAAAATTCAAACAAATAAAAAATTAAATTATATAAAAAATAGTGCCAGAGAACGGATCTGGAATATGGTAACAGAATACAGATCTGAAAACATAGTGCACGAGAGAACCGATAACGGATCTAAAAATATGGTGACAGACGAGATAACGATGCGCTGGATTGCCGACGAAAAGTGAAGTAGAGGCAATAACTGCAAGAGGTGATAGCGACGAAGAGACAACCGTAAAGAGAAAAAAAGTGAGGGAGGAGAAAAAGGAGGAAGGGATGGAGATGATAGTAGTGGTCTGGGTGGAAGAAAGACAGTAGAAGAAAAGGAGGAAGAGAGGTAGTGGCAGACTGGTGGTACGACGGAAAGAGAGGCAGTGGTAGTCAGAGTGGTAAGAAGAGAAGATGAGAGGCTAAACTCTTTGTGTTTTGGAAGTGGAAAGGAAAATGGATGAAATGAGACTGAGAAATGAGAAGAATTTGAAGGGTAATTTTGAAAATTAAATGTCAAAAATAGTGTCTATGTCTCAAGTTTAATGTTTCGCCTCGCTGCTATATACAAATTTTGTGTCTTTATGTGCTTTTAGGTAGTGTTTGGTTAGTGGGTGTATCTACACAAGACAGAGACCACGCTGACACACGTCTTCTGTTTGGTTGTTGAGACACACAATTTTAAAGGACACGCTGGTATACAAATTGACATAAATTACATGTATTCAGTGTACCTCTAATAAGTTGAGACACAAAATTAATATTGAGACACTGATTATTTTGACAATTTTACCCTCCCTTCTCCCCTCCATTTCAACTTCCGTCTCTTCTCTCTTCATGGCCAACCAAGTAGAATCTCTTCTCCCCTCTTTTCTTCTCCCCATTTGAACTTCTGTTTCTTTTCTCTTCATGGCCAATCAACCTCCTCTTACTGAAGTGTCGCTGCCATTGCCATTGCTACTGCCTCACTTTCTCCTTGTACTCTCCAAATTGGGTCTCTTTCTTCTTCCTTCTTCCAAAACTCCAGATCTGCGACTTGTGTCTCTGTCATGTCGCATGCGAGCCTCTGTCATCGACCCATCGTGCCTCCATCTTCATCTCTGTTCATCCTTCTATTTGTCCCTTTTTGGATTTTTTTCCCTAAAATGAAGTTTTATTTTTTCTTTATTTTTTATTATTAATCTGAGTTATTTTTAGAAAAAAAATTATAGTCTGAAATTCTGAATGCTATGAACAATTTTTAATGTTGGCTTCTATGCTGTTAAAATATCTCACCTTCCAATTAATTTTTTAATTTGATATTTCATTCGTTCATAGTCGCTTCAACAACTTAAAATTGACACAAGGGATTTAAAATGAGAATCATGCCAATTAATTACTTGTTGTTTAATGAGGAAGATATGTATCAAATTTGTTGTTAAAATTACTAGAATTTTTGTTATCTGTATATTTTTTTAATGAATAAATCAGTGTAGCTGTTGAAAAAATGTAGATAGTGGTGATGGTGGTAAAGGTAGATGATGAGGGTATTATTGACTTTTTAAAGTTTGATGTGTTTATGTTCTTTGCTAAACAAAAAACATGTATACATGTATTTTGTGTCTATGGCTATATAATTCAAGTCTCTGTGTCCATGTCTCATGCTATACACTAAACAAATAGAGCCTTATATGTTTTCATGTTTGTCAGAATTTTGTGTCTTACCAAACAAAGAACGTGTATTTTTGTGTCTATGTCTTGGGTAGACACACCTACTAACCAAACGCACGCTAAACAAACGGAGCCTTATGTCTTTTCGTGTCTATCAGAATTTTGTGTCTTACTAACCAAACGAAGAACGTGTATTTTCGTGTCTATATCTTGGATAGACATACCCAATAACCAAACGCGCGCTTGTATCCTGCTAGCCATTTTTCTATTATAAATAATTTTACAAAAATGCTAGGTGTTTTAAATCTTTTGAGTAACTAAGTTTAATCAAATTGTTAAAATTTAAAGATTAAATACCCTTTTCGACCCATGTCCTTTTTTAAATTTGACTACACGCCCCCTAACCTTTATAAAATATCAGATCGGCCCCTGTCCATATATTCCATGAGACCAATAAGCCCTTTCCGTTGGTTTCTCCGTTTATAGTCGTCTAAAAATGCTGAGGTGTAACGTGCAGCCCGTGACATGGCCTTGGCACATCCTACATGGAATGGTATATGTTCATTGGGACCATTAAGACCCTGTATAGTCAGCAAAGCGACGTTGTTTTGGCCCGAAACTTTTTTGCGTGTTATTGTGAAATCTCATTCTCCCTCTTTTCTGAACCCTAACACTAGGGGCTCAAGCATGAGCGATCTAGAGCAATCTTCAATCTCTCACACACGTCGTGTCTGGAAGAAGACTATGGTGGGTTCGAGTAGCAATGCAAGTTAGGGGAAGAAGGCCAAGTTCTAGCACCATAAATGCAAGTGTGGAACGTATGCAATCATGCAAGAATCCAGG
This sequence comes from Arachis stenosperma, assembly GCF_014773155.1. NCBI lineage: Eukaryota > Viridiplantae > Streptophyta > Magnoliopsida > Fabales > Fabaceae > Arachis > Arachis stenosperma. Next base: position 124,063,540 of record NC_080382.1, read on the forward strand.
ACATCGAAGAACCCAGATAGAATCTTTCTCAGTTGTTCCTACTATCACATAAGTGTGTCTCTATCTTCCATTTATGTAATAAACTTCTTTTGTGGTTTAACAAGTTGTATTCACTATAATGACAATTGCAGACGGAGCAACGTCACTGCAACTATTTTGTTTGGTTGGATAAATTGATTTCTAAACGTTTTGGACATAAAGATGACAATGATGTTGAAGGAAGAATGATGATGCTGGAGAATAGATTGGAGCAACTGGAATATAAGATTGAGCATGAATATGAAAGAAAATAAAAAAATGTAGTAATCACTATAGTGTATTTGTTATGCTGGTAATGTTAATTCTGTTAACAAGAATTGTGTATGTAGTGTTTTAGGGTATACTATGTTGCTGTAAGTGATGCATGGACAAGGTTAAGACATGAGTTAATTTGCTCTGTAATTGCAGGTTCTATATGAATGGAATGTGAATTTTTTTGTAAGAATCCTAAGTCTGAAACCATGATAAGTCTGCACAATGTTGTATAAGCTAAAAGCATAATATTTATATTCATCACCTCTACCAGGTGGCACATTCTTCTTATGATTAGGTGTTTCTTGTCTAACACAACTCTTCTTCTTAGCACACTTTTGTCCAACATCCATTACATCTTTCATCCTCACGCTAGGCTGCTTCTTTCTTACACTCTTCCTCTTTACGTTAACTTCCTCATCACTACTGCTTTTATCAGATTCGAATTCAGGTGTGGGGGGTTTGTAAGGTTCGTCTTCAGTGGTATCATATCCATCATCGAAAGAAGAAGAATCAACTTCAACAACATCTGGCCCATATACTGGTTGACTAACATCATGCTCAAAATAAATAACCAGTAAATTTGACTCCACATTCTCCATCTTTTTATCGCACAGTTTTTTGATCTTCTTATCTCCCTTGAGAACATATAACCTGCCTATACTCTAAATCAGGGGCACTGCCATCATATCAATACATCTGTTTGTAGCTTGTATACTCTAAACCCTTGAACATTTTCTCCAAATCCATGAAATTAACATAATCTATGTCTAATGGAGAAAATGTGTCAACACTTCTATCATGGTAGTATAATACACCATCTTCATCCTATGCAAACCAACCCTATGGTGAAAAACAGGAACTATTTCATACGACATCTATTAGAACAACAATGTGCAACAATTAGAACTTAAATAACTACTTCCATCAAATTTCAATCGTTAACACAATAATTTTTAGACCATGCATGGGATGATCACTAAGAAAAATCATCATTAACAAAAACCACATTAAGCAAAAAATTTTGGAGCAACACTAACTAACGAAGCTGCAAAATCAGTAGGGATGGCAAAACGGGTCGAGTCCGTCGGGTCGATCCGCTAAACTCGCTACAAAAGGCAGGTTGGGCTAGAATTTTGAGCCCACCAAATTTAAAAAATCCGCTAAACCCGCACCGCCAAATTGGCAGGTTTTGGTGGGTGGGGCGGGCCGGTCCGCCGGGTCGAAGATTTTTATTTTTTTATTAAATAAAAGAGTGATTATTATTATAAAATTAATAATTATAGAATTTTTAAACATTTTTTTCATTTTTTGTTTTTATTCTTCTTTTAGTTATTAATTTTATTTATTTTATTTTACAATTTCGTATATATGCTCAAATTATGTGACTTATTTTTTAAAATAAAGATGATTCTATTGACAAATATTATTTTGAACAATTTTATTGAAGTTAAAAATTAAAAAAATAGCAAAAAAATTATATTATAATTTGACTATTTTTTATTTGTATTTAATTTTTTAATTATTATTTTTTGGTTAATTTTAATGAATTTTATTTTTAAAAAAAAAGAGTCAAGTGGGCTAGCCCGCCAACCCGCAAATCCGCCATAAAGCGGGGCGGACTAGCATTTTGAACCCATTTTAATTGGCGGGACGGGCTGGTCCGTCCCGTTTATAGGGTGGGCTTAGGCGGGACAGGCCTAAGCGGAGCGGGGCAGCCCGCTCTGCCACCCCTAAAAATCAGATAGCGATACTAATCTTAGTAGCGCCGTCAGTTCCTCCGTTTGCAACACCATCACCACCTCCCCATTGGAAGTCTCTGTCAGCTTGCATTGGAGAGAAACGTTTCATTTTCTTAGGTTTTCTTCGTAATTTTGAGTTGAGAACGAGGGTGATGTATGGTTGCTGAAGTGTGCACAAGGGGAAGAATGAGATTTCACATAAACACGCAAAAAGGAATCCAAGCAAAACGACGTCGCTTTGCTGACTGTACAGGGGCTTAATGGTCCCAATGAACACATACCATTCCACGTAGGATGTGCCAAGGCCATGTCACGGGCTGCACGTTACACCTCAGCGTTTTTCGACGACTATGAACAGAAAAACCAACGAAAGGGCTTATTGGTCTCATGGAATATATGGACAGGGGCCGATCTGATATTTTATAAAGGTTAGGGGGCGTGTAGTCAAATTTAAAAAAGGACAGGGGCCAGAACGGGTATTTACTCAAATTTAAAAGCTACTCACACACCATATTTTAACCAAGTTATTAAAATTTAAAAGTCACTCACGTGCCACACTCTTTCGCTCTCTTTTAACAATCGTTCATTCTTCTTCTTCTTCATGATGATGATGTTATTGTTATTTAATTTTTTCTCTATTTCTTTTTTCTCATCCTCTTTTATTATCATTATCATCATCGTACTCATCATCTTTATATTCTTCTTCTTCTATAAATGTTCAGAAAACTAGAACACAATAATTTTGAAGCACAACACATAAATTATGGTGTATAGCACACAAATTTTAGTATACAAAAAAATTTTGAAGGACCATATGCACTCAACCAATAAAATAATATAGTACATTAATTTTGGTGTATAACAAAAAATTTTGTGCATAATATATAAATTTTTATGTGTAGTATAGAAATTTTAGGAGAACTACATATCCAAAATATTGACTCATCTAACTAATAAAATACATTTGCAGCAAAAATTTATATGTTATGTGTAAAATTTTGTGTGTTATGTGCAAAAGTTTGTGTGTTATATGTAAAAATTTGTATACTATATCTAAAGATGTTTAAAAAAATCAGTTTAATTAATTTTCTTAGTATAAATTATTAAAAGTCTTGTGTCACATTGTATTCATAAATGTATAATTTCAGTTTTATCAATTCATGGCTATATTATAATGAAAGATTTTATAAGAATGAGGATAATAAATAAGAAATCTTTGTCTCAAAGTAAAAAAATAAAGATAAAAAAAGAAAAAAATATGCTAAAGAAAAGATAAATGATGATAGAGAGAGAAAGAAGAGAGGTTGAGAGAGAGGGAGAAAGAAGAAAAAGGTGAAGAAAAAAAGAGGAGAAATGGGATAAACCTGATTTTTTATATATTAAAAATTAGTTTTAGCATATAAATTAGTGTAAATTGGTTTATTAAATTAAAACTGATTTTATTTTTATGAATTAGTTTAAACTGGCATACTACATTATAAACTAGTTTAAAATTAGTTTCGATGTGAAAAATTGAACCATGAATACTCCTAATTGTATAAGTTTGTGCAAAATTTTGTATGCTATATTTTGAAAATTTGTGTGTTATATTTTAAAAATTTATATATTATGTATAAAAATTTGTGGACTATATCGATAAATTTGTATTCTGTACAAAATTTAGTGCGATATGTTTCGAAAATTTGTATGATATACTTTAAAATTTGTGTCCTCCCTAACAAAAATGTGCATCACAGAAAATACAAAAAATGTATCATGCGTTCTAATTGAACTCTTGTAGAGTACATATGTATCCGTGTTATTTTGAGATTTGATAGTATATTTTATTGTTGGGGTGCGCTACACATCCATGTAACCATGTAACCAAGTTGGCCCAATCCCAAATAGAGTCACGTGTAACACTCCAATTAGCCTGAGTTTTACCTCGCGTCGTAAAGCAAAGATTAATCAAGGATTACGACAGTTCTAAGCTCATACATATGATATATAGAAGGAATAATATTATCTAGAAGCCTGATGAAGGATATAAGTAAAAAACAAGATTTAAAAGCGCAAAACAAACTAACGTAGCATCTAAATTAAAGCTCAAGAAACAGATGTGATATAAACGAAGATAATAGTATAATATAATATCATAAGAAACTGGCCACGGCTCGCGGAGTTTAAGCCGGCTAGCCAAATATACAAATAAGAGGAAACTAAAGTTTAAAATAGCTTATACAAGTTTAGTTCTCTCTTAATTACAAGCCTTTAGGCCAAAATAAAATACAAAAGTGAGAGATATATATAAATAAACAAAATAAATCAAAGAGACTCAAAAAGTATCCGGATCCTCTACTTCTGTCACCAACCAAACAACTCACCGAGGTGGGTTGCGACCTGTATCTGAAAACAACAACAGAAATATGGTATGAGAACTGGAGGTTCTCAGTATGGTAACAGTGCCCAGTGATGTAGGATATAAGACCCCGGGACACCAAAGGCCATCCTAGACTCCATATCCATCACAGGAATTTCAGCTTAAAGCATTCTAAACCAAATAAGCATAATAGGTAAAACCTTAACAAAACTTAAGCCATAGCACCATAAAAGAGTAATCTATCTTAGGAGATTTCTACTCTAATCAAACACTGCTGTCCCATAGCCTTCACCAACCGATCCGCCATGCGATCCCATCGCCACCGCCTTCCAAACCTCCTCAATCACAGTAAAAGCACAAGTATATACAATACAAGTAAAACACAAGTAGAATCATATATAGTAAATAATACAAATAGCAATTAGACATGTTATACGGATAGGGAAAACAATATCAAGTCGGCAAAGCATACAAACAGGTAGAAAATGCATATGATGAATGCTTGCCCTACTAGCTGTGATATCACATTGTCGGTTCAACTGCCAACCCGACACATCTCCATGGAGATGTTGCCCTTCGGATTCATGGTGTGGGAACCCCCGAGATATAGTGCTCTGATAACTATCCAGGATTTTGCGCCGGTACGCTCTGATGATCCGAAAGGATTCAAGCAGGATCTATTACCACCGACCTCACATCTAAGCGCAAGCGGGACGAACCACCACCTTTACGCCGCTGCCACTACCTCGACATGCGGGATTAACCACCGTCCCTGCCAGGCGCATAGCGTCTCAAAATCTCAGTAAAAATAATATATCAGTGGTTTTTAGAAAACATTTTCACTATACATGGATCCATCATCTCAATCCGAGTCCCCAACTCATCTCAACCACTGTCCATCCAGAATTCAGTTTTCGAACATCAACAATTCATAATTTCTCATCTCATACATCAATCACTCTTCATATAACATCAAACCATCCTCAACCCACCAGAAACCTAGGCCTTCATTTTCTAAGTTTTCAAAATACTATCATCTAAAACTTCTAAAATATTTTTCAATGTTTTAAATGTCTAAAACTAGGCCCAAGAGTCCTAAAATGGTGTTAGAGAAGCTTACAACCTTGTTAGGAAGATAGAATAGTTGGAATCAAAGTAAAATTTGAGAAACAGGGCGTGTGCGGCCGCACAGGGGTGTGCGCGCGCACGCTTCTGAAAGTTTTACAATGTGTGTATACGCACATGTGTCAAATCTTTACAAAAATCTGTTTACTCGCACAACCTGTGCTAGCACACCCAACAGACTGGCCTTCCCAACGGGTGCGTCCACACAAGCATGTGTGTTCGCACAGGTTGAAATTCTTCCTCTGATGTGCGCACGCACCAGCTGTGCTAGCGCTGCAACCAGTAGGCACATCCCTGCCTGTGCGTGCGCACAGATGTGTGCGTCCGCACAGATCAAAATTTTCACAGGGTTATGCGCCCGCACCAGGCTGTGCGTGCGCACATATCAGAAATCATAAAATTCTGCAACTTTGCATAATTTCAGATTTTTAACACCAATTTTAAATGATTATAACTCCCTCCATAAAATTCCAAATTCTTCAAACTTTATATTGATTTAAAGGGTTTTCAAAGATCTTTAATTATAAATAAATTTCAATCAATTTCAAAAAACGAGGCAAAAGTTATGATCGAACAAAGTTCACTAAAAATCCACTTTTACCAAAAGTTTCCAAATGACCAATTTTCCCAACTATCATATCTCAAACCAATCAAAACAATACCAATCCACTCCAAACTCCCTTTTTCATCAAAATTTACCCTTTGATTCATATCACACCAATCATACCATAATTTCCTTCACATTTCATTATTTCCAACCTCAATTATCAAATACACAACATATCCACCAATCATTATTATCTCACTACCAATTCTCATCATCTACTCAACCATGCTTCCTATTCATCATTAACAATACTCATCCATCCAAATCCATTATATTTCATATTTATCATTTAATCACAACAACACATCAATTCATTGTATTTCAGCAACACAAACAATCATCAACAACTTACAATTTCCAAACTTATCCTATGGGTCACTAGCCTAAGTGTCCATGAATATTATATACTACATAGAGGAAACTGAAACCATACCTTGGCCGATTCCCTATATGCGCCAAAACCCAAGATGAGCACCAACAAGCTCTCACTCCAAACCAAGCTTCAATTCCACTTCAACAAGAACCAATATGTTCCAAAAGCTCCCAAACTCACAACAATCAAACTATATACATATAAATCACCACAAATCAACCTAGGGTTCAACATAAATATAATCTCACAAGGGTTTAAGAGCTCTTACCTTTTCCAATAGATTTGATAGCATAAATCCAAAGTTAAGCAAGGATTAGAGCAAACCTAAACATCCAAAATCACAAAAACCCATTTAACAAAAAATCCTAATAAAATCCGAAATTTTGGAGAGCAGAAATGAGAAGATTTCGTGGTTACCTTACTACTTTCTTGGATGGGTTTTGTAGAGCTCTTCACAAGGAACGCGTAGTCGCGAAAAGAAGATTGAAGTGAATAGTGTTTCTTCTTCCTCTTCTCCCCTTTCTTTGCTGCTGAGTGTGTGTGTTTAATGGTGTGGTGGCTACATGGGTTCATTAAATGAACCCTTATATATGTTGGGCTTGGGTCCAACTTGGGCCCGATCCAACCCGTTAGCGTTTTTAACCCGTTTGGCCCAACTTCGAGCTAAACCTTTAACATTAACGCCCAGTTTTCCATTTCTAATATTTTTCTAAGGTTTTTAACTGTTTCCACTTTTTCTCGTGCGGTACCGGGTAGACTGAACCGGTTCAACTGCCGGTTCGCAGTTTTTCGCGATTTTTCACAGAATATAATTTTGTGACTTAGAAAAACCTACTGAGTCCAAAAATCATATTTAAATCCCCAAATTCTCATCATAACTTTTCGGAATTTAATTTGGGTATTTAAATAATTTTATTCATGAAAAATCCAGTTCTTACATCATGCGCATTAATGACGAGTGAAAGTACGCGCCCAAAAACCCTTCGTTACTTCGCGCTCATTATGAAAAAAAACGTTACTTCTTCTTCTTCTTCTTCTTCTTCTTCTTCTTCTTCTTCTTCTTCTTCTTCTTCTTCTTCTTCTTCTGCTCGCGTTATAGGCTTCACAATTCTCTTCTGCTCGTGTTTTCTTTCTTGTTCTTCTTTTTCTCTACTCGCATTCTTCGTTATGGATCTGGATTGACTTCAACGTAATTAGCTTTGTCGTTCTTCGTCTTCATTTTCTTCTTCGATCTGGACTTCTGAATTGAAACAATGAATGAATCAACTTCAAAATCAGTTGAATGAGTGCGATTTGGATTATTCTTCCGAAACGCATCACAATAATCTTAAACATTGAAGTAAAAGGAAGCCACCGAACCGAATAACATTCATTTGGTGAATCAAAATCACAAAGGTCACCGAACCAAACAATGTCCATGTGGTGAATAAATGGTGATCAACTTTCAATCAACAAGAATAATATTTCTCCATGCAAAAGAAGTACTGAACATAGTAACAACCAATTTCAAAGCCCTAGTTAAACTATCCACTGAACTGAAAAAGAAGAACATACGTGCGCGAATTTGAAAGAAGAAGGAGGAGAAGGAAGATGAGGAGAAATACTATTCTTGCTGATTGAAAGTTGATCACCATTTATTCACCACATGAACATTGTTCGGTTCGGTGGCCTTTGTGATTTTGATTCACCAAATGAATGTTGTTCGGTTCGGTGGCCTCTTTTTACTTTGTTCAATATTTAAGATTATTGTGATAGTATGCAACAATCATTTCCTAGCTGTCTCAACGTAATAACTTCATTCAATTGATTTGAAGTTGAATTATTCATTGTTTGCATTCATAAGTATAGATCGAAGAAGAAAACGAATAAGAAGAACAACGGAGCTTATTACGTTGAATTCAATGCAGATCAATAATAAAAAATGCGAACAGAGAAGAAAAATGCAAACAAAGGAGAACGACGAATTTTATTATATTGAAGAAGAAGAAGAACGAAAACGCAAGAAGAGAATAAGATTTACGTTGGGAAAGATTTACGAGGCGCCTATATAACAAATGTGTAAGGGGGTTGTGGAGGCGCGTCTTATTGAAGTTACTTAGATAGCTTGAATGAAAAAATTACATGGATGTAGAGCTTTTCCCTATATTGTTAACTAGCGAATTTGATTGGACTTATTACTAAAATTCAACGCAATTAAATTTTAAAATTTTTAAACTAGTTTTTTAATCGGTTCACTTACCGGTCTGTTTTTCGGTCAATCGTCTACCCTTTTGAACTTTGTTTGTGTTTGCGAGTTGTTACACTGTTTCGCGCTAGGGTTTGGCGCTTGGGTTCTGCTGCCACTGTTGCTAACTTGCTATCCTGAATCGATCAAATTTTGTGTTTATGAAAGGAAAGAATGAATGAAAATGGAGAAAGAAGGTTCGGTGTGTGAAGTGGAAGATCCTCTTGCCAACTATTGGGGTCTCTGAGTCTCTCCCTCTTTCCGCAAACAACGTCATCTTCTACTGTCACTGCTTCTTCCCCTTCGAAGCCCTACGATCCTAATCACGTTCTTGACTCCATCCACAACCACCTCCGATCCATGGTAAAATTCCACTTCAACTCCTTTCAGCTCCTTTTCATGTTTTTTTTTTTTTTATAATTCTTTTTCGCAAGTTTGGAACTTATTAACTAGGATTGCTTTACTTCCATCTTTTGCTTCTATTGTGTGGTTTTGTTCCAGCTAAGAGTGGCATTTTAGGTGTTTGAGTAAATCCCAAAGTGAATTGCATGCAGGCAATTTTTTTTTGGGCACCTATTTGAAGCATAAATACGGGGTGATGCATAGGCTTCAAATTTTGAGTTCATTGTTTGATTTGAGTCATGTGATAAAAAAAGAAGGGAATTAGAGTAGTTGTAACGGTTTTGCAACAATATTTTTAATTGTTATCCATGCCTCTCACAGGAAATGCAAAATCCTGCTAAACCTGAGGGCAAGTTGGCTGTGATATCTGAAGTTCCAGGACTGTTTGACTCTGAAATCTTGAGTGATATAGCATTTGATGAGGAGAATGACGTTGCTGCTGCTTCTGGAGAGGCTGTAGAGTTTCCTCGAAAACGGAGACCTGCTTTAGGCCTGAAGCGAGCTCGTTTTTCTTTAAAGCCAACTAAAACGTAAATTACCTTTTTCATTCTCCCCCAAATCCTTTTCCTTGCATTTTTTACACTGATTTCTATTTATATTTTTTTTTGACAGTCAATCTGTTGAGAGTTTGATTCCAACTCTGGACCTTGATAAACTGAAAGATCCAGTGGAATTCTTCTTGGCCCATGATCGGCTAGAAAGTAAGTCCCCTTATTTCTGTTCCTGGAACACATTGGATGATGTTTATAAGGTTTGCTCTTACTGGTGTTGCATTTGAATGGATAGATGCGAAAAGAGAGATACAGAAGCAGACAGGTGAGTTTCTTGAGTCAAATCTGTCTGATACTACCACTAAGATGCGACAACGTCGACCAGGACTTTCAGGGAATAATGAGCGGTACAATGCTAATTCTTGAATAATCAGCCTCCATTGCTTTGTTTATGATGTTTGTCATTCTTTTATTTTTTGGTTAGCTAACATTCATCAAATATCATATGGCTCAGGCGGGTCAGATACAAGCATCGTTATCCTAAAGAAACTTTTGACAATAATGATTATGTTCTACCCTCTCAAAAGGCAAGTGAATCTGTCGATCTTGGCCCTGTTGGTGAGAGCACAGATGAAGGTGGAGCTTGTCTTACACCACTGGAAAATGAAGTAACTGGTAAATCAATGATACACTGTAGGGCACGAGTTGTTTTCTTTTTAATCCCTCTTAAGTTGAGTTTTGGCTTTCCCTCCTAGCAGTAGTCCCTTTCCATTTCTCTTATTTTCCAGACTTCAGACATTCATCGATGTATTTTGCTGCAGATTCACCTGTTATTGAAGAGAACAAGATCAATGAAATACTGGATGGATTGCTTCAATGCAATTCTGAAGATCTAGAAGGGGATGAAGCAGTGACTCTTTTGCAGGAGAGGTTACATATCAAACCAATTGTTCTGGAGAAATTATCTATTCCTGACTTCCCAAATAATGACCAAGTTATTGGTATGAAATCTTTGCATGGGAACTCGTCAAATCCAAGGAAGTGGAAACCTTTATCCATCCTTGATAATTTGTTGAAAGGATTTAATAGTAGAACACCTATTAGACAGGGCATAGGATGCCAATTGCAGCAATCAGCTTCACCCACCCCACCAAGAAGTCCATTTGCTCCACTATCTTCCTTGCTGCTTCACCTTTCACACCCAAAGCCATCGGTGGATGCATTTGCAGCTGATGGAATTGATCATTTATCCACAAGAAAGAATTCCCCAATTCCTCTGATAAACCAGGAGCACAAACTTGCTGCTTCTGGGAATCCATCAAATGAACCCTCTGCAAACGTAATTGATGATGGTATTGCCATTAATAAGACAAGTTCACCAGGTGACACTCTCAGGAATGGCTCCTATTCTTCTGGAAAATCCAAGGAAGATTCAATTGGAAGTAGTGAGACACATTCAGTGGAAGACACAGTCAGAGATTGTGCTTGTACACCCCAAAAGTCTGTGGAGGATAATCCAGGGCAACCTGAGTCTGATGCTAATATTGAGTCAAATGGACCTCGTGTTGACATGGACGTGAATACTGGAGCCAGTGGGATGGAAGGTATCATTAGAGATTGTGCTTGTACACCCCAAAAGTCCGTGGAGGATAATCAAAGGCTTCCTGAGTTTGATGTTAATATTGAGTCAAATGGTCCTCATATTGACATGGATGTGGATATTGGAGACAGTGGTATGAATGACATAGTAGGGAGGCCAAATATTGTAACAAATAGGGTTGAGAATGAAGTATGTTTATATTTCAATCTTGATCATCTTAAATTGCTGGCAAATTTTCTAGCTCTGAATTAATCTATCTTATGATACAGGCAGAAAATTTGCAGGCACATGCGGCTGTTGGGCCATCAGATGATTCTAATATTAACATGGCAAATCAACCAGGTATGCATGTTTATTCCATCAGGTTCTTGATATACAAGCACAATGGCTGGTTAATTCTTGGCTGATCCCAAGCTATCTCTATAATGTTTCCCTATTGTTATTTTAGTAAAAGCAATATTTGTGTTGTTATTTTCTTCCGATGAGATCTCTTTGCCTTAGTAATTTAATCAATTCACTTTAAATGAATGCACTTTATATTTTCTTTTCAGCAGTTTGGTACACTAAGCCAATTTTATCTTAAATGCATAAACTTCTTTAGTGATCCCTTGTTTGCTGCATAAAAGATTGTCATGCTTCATCACCATTTAACCTGTGCCTTTTTAGTTTCTTTCTTCTAAAGATCCATAGACTTATCTATTGTTGCCAAATTATTGCTTAATGACCTATTTTTAATTAATGGAAGCTATTTTCCATCAAGCTGCTGCCGTTGAATTTAATCAACGTAGTTGATCTTAGGGGGGATAAGTTATGACTTTTGATTATTTTTGTTGCTTACACTACCCTGATAAATTGTTTTGATTTGAAATCAAGGGAGGACATCATTTAGTATTACCTTTAGCTTTACTGTTGATAGTGCTAAGTCTATTGTATGGTTTAGCAGATCAGTCAGACCCTGCTGGGTTTCTAGCCAATGATCATGATAAAGATTCCAGAAGATCAGATGATGGTCCAGAACAGTGTTTACAGGTTAACAACTTCGCTGCTTTCCATTTAGTCCCCCTGAAGTCTTAGTATTTGAATCTCATTTTAATTATCCTTTATGATCATGTATTAGCAAGGGTAGATAGTAGCCAGTATTCAAACAGTTTCTTGTCTTGAACTAATAATAGGTTGGGCCTTTTTTTTCATTTCCTTGCAAAGCCAAATTGTACTATACAATGAAGACTGTTAATAGGCGGTGTGAAATTGAAAGTTAATTGCAAAAGTTATGGTTTTGAATTGGTTCCCAAGTTAGCATTTGTTGAAAATTAGAATGTACTAGTAGCACTTTTTCTTCATTTTGTTTTGGATTAGGCATAATCTTCATCTTTGTGCGGCTGGCTGCTTGTGGAACTGAATGTCTGTCCCTGTTTACAGGAAAAGACAGATGGTAATTCTATTTTGCCTGATTATGGACAAAGGAGAGTTAGGCGATCGAAAAGACAACATAAAGACAAAAGTCTTTCTCGGAGGCAGAGCCTTGCAGGTTTCTACTACTTGTTGAACTCATCCATTCATTTGCTATAATATTTTGTTTTAGTTAATAACTTATGTTTTATCTTCCCAGCTGCCGGTACATCATGGGAGGCTGGACTAAGGAGGAGCACCAGGATCAGGACAAGGCCTTTGGAATTTTGGAGAGGGGAAAGAATGGTGTATGGTCGTGTACATGATAGTGAGTACAATACTAATACTTATCACGGGAACACACTAGGTGAAATTATAATAAAGCTTCATCCTTTGTTTATTGACGGTGGAAATGTTGCTGTTTTCTGCCGTTACTATTTTGCATTCAAGCCAACAACGTAGTACTCTAAAAATATTTTTCAGTTACAAATGTAACCACTGAACTGGATTGTTTGCTCACTTTCAAACATCTATTTTAAAATTAATGTAAAATGGCATATTGCTTAACATTTTAGTATGCTACTAAATATAGTGATTAGTGATGAGCAAATGGGTCAAAGATTCTGCAGCTAAATATAAGTAAAGAGCTGAGAACTTATTGGATCTATCAATTAGCTTTGATTGTGAGGTGAAGTTGTGAAAATTAGTGTTCTATATGTTCTTGACATGTCCTTGCCATTGTACATTGGGTTGACAGGAATTTCTCTTTGCAGGTTTGGCCACTGTCATTGGTATTAAGTGCATTTCACCGGGAACTGATGGGAAACCCACTATGAAGGTGAAATCTTATGTATCCGATGAATACAAAGAGCTTTTGGAGCTGGCATCTCTGTGTTGAAAGTATATGAGTTTAACCCATTTTATGTTCTTGAACTTCCTAATTTTTCTGTGCTTTTGGAACAAAGTGGAGCATGTATACTATCTAATTTACCCTGCTATTGAAAGAAAGACTTCCCCTTCTCAGGTTCCCCCGCCTCTTCCTTCCCCCTATTGAAACACTCACTGGGAAAACGGTGTGGTTGCTTTAACGAGTGTACTGTATAAATGGATCTTTACTTTTTTTTTTTTTTTTCATTTTGTGGATATGGTTATTTAACACTTTTCCTCCTTATTCTTCCGTTCGGCAACATAACAACTTTAGCATAATTACTTTTTAAACCACCAAACGGATATGCAGCGTGATCTTGCTGCTTTGTTTTTCTTGGTTTGATCGTTTGACAATGATATAGCTATGGCCTTCTTGATACTCCGAACAAGAAGTTATTATAAAGTTGTCTTTATCACAATTATTTGTCAAGAATACATGAGCAGCGAATTATTGTGAAAAAAGAATTTTTGATTAAATGTTTTTACTTTAGAATGAATGAAGGGGAATATTACCTTTTGCAAACCAACCAATATCATAAGATTATGGGTAGAAGAAATTTAAACTGCTATTTTGATGCGGTTTTTAGTTCAGTTATCAAAATTGTGTGTTTTTGGTTCATAAATGGCTTATTGTTAACTACAATGACTAATTTCTTGTTAGAGTTTCAAATGTGCGTGTAAATATGTCAGTAAATTCAATGACTAAGGAGGGTTCTGCTAGGGTTTCTAAGCAAGAAGAAGACTTGGTGCAGCGTAGCACCAAAAAGGTGAAAACGCGTGCTAGCGTTGATCTTAATCAACCAAGCGAGGACATGGAAGTTACTGGTCCTTGTGATGGAAATAAGTCGGGAGCTTCCAAAATCTCGTATAAGGATTCGCTCCTCACCGTGGCGGGTTTTATCATTGAGGATGAGCATATTGACATGGAAGAGGTTAATGAAGACACTCCGGATCCAGAGAATAGATGGTACCAAGATGCGGATAAAGACACCCATGAAGAGGAACCGTTCAATCCTTGTCCCACCATTCCTATTTCGAAGGAAGAGTTCGATGAGTGGTGTAAACCATGGAGATCCGCACTCTATGTCAAGCTTTTGGGCAAAAGAGTTGGCTTAGGATTTATGGAACAACGTTTAAAGAGAGATTGGGGTAAGAAAGGCTCTATTAATGTTATTGATATGGGTCGTGATTATTTTTTGGTTCACTTTGCAGATGCGGAAGACTACTCTCATGCTTTAATGGAAGGTCCTTGGATGATTGCTGGACACTATCTCATTATGCAAAGATGGCGACCTTTTTTCTTGGAATCTGAGAAAGCGGTGAGAAAAATTGCTGCCTGGATTCAGATACCAAACCTTCCTATTGAGCTCTATAACCATAAATTTCTATGGAGAGTTGGGTCTACTATTGGTCACATGCTCAAAATTAACCGGTCAACCTCAATCCATTCAAGAGGACGCTTTGCTAGGATTTGTGTCGAAATTGATCTTGCCAAAAAACTTGTCCCTAGGATCTCGATTCTTGGATCAGAACTCTATATTGAATATGAAGGACTGCACCAAATTTGCTTCTCATGCGGCAAGTATGGTCACAAGTCTGATTTGTGCACTGATGAGTCGGTGGGAAAGACGACAGGCCAAGAAGCCGGTGCGGAAGGAAATACTATCGTTTCCGAAGACCCACCATCCGTCGAGACGGAGAACCAAAATGGAAAGAATCAAGATTCTAGCGGTGATAATCAAGGGAATCAAATTTCTCCTGATTTTAGGCCACGGATGTTAGTTAAACGTAACTTTAGGCGGAAAAAGGGCATGAATAATCAAGGGAAGATTGGAGGCATGATTGGTCAAGATCTACCTAATAATCAAGAAAGAGAATATGAGGAAGATAGGCCCACCAATGCTAATGGCTCACGTTTTATTACTTTGAATGAGGAAGGAATGAATTCTTCGGCCAAGAATTCCATGCAAGAAGAAGCCATTATAGCCTCAAGTGGGCCCGAGTCCTCAAAGGTCTTGATAGTGAATGATAAAAGTTAAATTACCCCAAAAAAAGTCTTACGGGCTGGTGCAGGAAAAAATCCACAAAGTGGTAAAAAGGCCCCTTTAATAAAGTTAGGCCACAAGGACTTGAAAAAGGGTTAAAGTCTAATCCTAAAATAATCATCAAGAATCCTTCCTCCTCTCCTGAAGCTTCCAAGAGCATTGTTACCGTGTCTCTTACGAAAAAGTCTCGTGAAACTAATGATATGAAAAGGGTAGTGATGGAGTATATGCAAAAACTCTAAAGAGAGCAGAATGAGGCTTTTGTTGCTATGAAGCAAATTGTTACAGGTCGTGAGGGTTTTGTGGTGAGGAATAATCCTCTACTGATGAATGCAAGTTCCTCTGACTCTCATATGGAAATAGAGGCTGTGTGGAGTACAGGGAAAGATCTTGATAGGCCCCTAGATGAGAGTATGGTTGATTCTGGTGGTAAAAAAATCAAAGAGAGGGATTTATAATACAAAGCAGTTTTGTATATTTATTAGATGCAAGTCAGGGTATCATACCCAGGTGTAACCGCTGGTGACTTCTCTATTTTTTTGCTTGTTATAATGAATGTCATTTGTTGGAATTGTCAGGGTGCCGGTAGTAAATTTTTCCACTCTCTTATTAGAGACCTCAGAAAAGAATATAGTGCTAATCTCATTATTCTGTTAGAGCCTCAGATCAGTGGGTCGCGTGGCGTTCGAATTAGGAATAATATAGGGTTCGATAGCTCTTTCATTGTTGAAGCTAATGGCAGATCTGGTGGGATCTGGTGCCTCTGGGACTCTGGTACTTAGAAGATTGATGTCCTGGATCATAATAGTCAGATGGTGCATCTCAAGGTTGTTGGTGTTGACTCGACCACCTGGCTCCTATTTGCGGTGTATGGTAGCCCTCATCGCGTTAACAGAAGAATCCTTTAGAGTAATTTGCGATCCTTGGCAGGTAACATTACCATTCCTTGGTGTCTTCTAGGTGATTTCGATGCTACGCTTCATGACTATGAACGAAGGGGAGGCTCTACTAATGTTATTCATAGTGCTTGTCCTGATTTTCAGAGTTGTATCTCAGACTGTGGGCTTATTGATCTGGGTTTTGTGGGTTGGCCGTTTACTTGGAGAAGAGGTAACATTGTTGAGAGATTGAATAGAGGTTTGAGCAATCTGGAGTGGCAATTATCCTTCCCTGAGGGCATCTTAAGGCATTTGCCCAATTTTAATTATGATCACTCTCCTATTTGTCTGCAACCACACGCTGCTTCCTTTCAGAATAGGAATCGGAGGCCTTTTCGTTTTGTTGCGGCTTGGCTGGCGCATCCGTATTTTTCAAATTTGGTTTCTAATTCCTGGGATGTCTCTTCTTCTTGGAACAGTGGTGTTGTCAGCTTTAAAAAATCTTTAAAAGATTGGAATACAAATATTTTTGGGGATATTTTCAAGAGGAAAAGAACTCTCGGTATTGCTTCCAGTTTGGCTACTAGTGTTAATCGTAATTATTTTCTGGAGAACCTTCAGAATCAGCTTTGGGAAGAGTATGAGGAGGTTCTGACTCATGAAGAATTACTTTGGTTTCAAAAATCAAGATGCAAGTGGATTGAATTTGGTGACCGAAACACTAAATTTTTTCATGGCTCAACAATGGTTAGGAGAAGAAGGAATAAAGTAACTTCCCTCATTGATGATTTTGGTAATCTGATCACTGTGCCAAAGTTATTAGAAGACTTAGCTAAGGAATTTTTTGTGGATCTTTATAAGGACTCCCTGCCTGATGTTCCCTTTGTCCTTAGTAATTCTTTCCCTAACGTTAGTAGTGAAGAGCTTAACCAGATCGGCAGCATGATTTCTAATATGGAGATTAAGGAAGTTATTTTTAATATGGGAAGTTTTAAAGCACCGGGAAGAGATGGCCTCTAAGCTATTTTTTTATCAAAGTCAGTGGGATCGTGTTAGAACTGATCTGTGCTCCTTGGTGCAACAAATTTTTGTGGAGCCGGAGAAAGTTGGGAAAAATAATGAAACCCTTATCACCCTTATTCCTAAATCTGACCCGGTTACCAGCCTCAGGCAAATGCGCCCCATCAGTCTTTGTAATGTTACCTATAAAGTGGTTACCAAGATTATTGCTAATCGTCTGCAGAAGCTCATGAACAAGATTGTCCAACCCACCCAATGTAGTTTTGTTCCAGGAAGACAGAGCTCTGACAATATTATTATTGCTCAAGAGGTGATTCATTCAATGAGAAATAAGAAAGGTTCGAAAGGGTGGATGGCAATCAAAATTGATTTGGAGAAGGCTTATGATAGGCTTAAGTGGAGCTTTGTTGAAGACACGCTCAAGGATATTGGTTTCCCTTCACAGATGGTTAATTTTATTCTTCATTGCATTTCTACAGCCAGAATGAGAGTTTTATGGAACGGTGAAGAACTTGATGAATTTACTCCTTCTAGAGGCATTCGCCAAGGAGACCCCATCTCCCTTTATATTTTTGTCCTCTGTATAGAACGACTCTCTCAGCTTATTAATACGGCAGTTGATCATGGCTTCTAGAAACCTATTCGCCTTAAAAGGGATGGGCCTGACTTATCTCATATGTGTTTTGCGGATGATCTTATTCTCTTATCAGAAGCTAGACTTGAACAAGCTGAGATTATTAACAAGTGCTTGGCAGCCTTTTGTGATAGTTCTGGTTAGAGAGTTAGCCAGGAAAAAACTAGAGTTTTCTTCTCCAGGAATGTGGGCAATAATGTGCGCGCCAAAATCAGTAGTGCTCTGTACTTCTCCAGGACGGATGATCTCGGTAAATACTTGGGGGTTCCTCTCCTACATTCCAAAGTTTCGAAGCATACGTTCAATGATATTATTAACAAGTTGAATGCAAGATTAAATTCTTGGAAGGCCTCATCCTTATCCTTAGCTGGCAGAGCGACTCTGGTGAAATATGTTCTTTCTTCTTTACCTACTTATACTATGCAAAATGCTTTGTTACCTGTCTCTACTTGTAATGTTATTGATCGTAAATGCAGGAGTTTTATTTGGGGTGAAACTAACAGCTCCAGAAGGATTCACCTTCTAAGCTGGGATAAAGTTTGCAAGCCTAAAAAGTCAGGAGGGTTAGGTATTCGCCACGCCAGCACTATGAACCACGCTTTCATGGTGAAAGCGGGTTGGGGCCTAGTAGAAAGGAGGGATTCTCTTTGGGCGAAGGTGGTTCGCTGGTGGACGAAATTGTGATACTCACAATATTGTATTCTTTATTTTATATGGAATTATTCTTGTGGCTCTCTGCTATGTGTGGACACAACTCCGTTCAACTAACCAGCAAGTGCACTGGGTCGTCCAAGTAATACCTTACGTGAGTAAGGGTCGATCCCACGGAGATTGTTGGTATGAAGCAAGCTATGGTCACCTTGTAAATCTCAGTTAGGCAGATTAAATGGTTATGGGTTTCGAAAATTAATAATAAATAGAAAATAAAAAGGGATAGAAATACTTATGTAAATCAATAGAGGGAATTTCAGATAGGTGTATGGAGATGTTGTGCTCCTCTTGAAACTCTACTTCACTACTCACTCTTCCTTCAATCCTTCTTATTCCTTTCCATGGCAAGCTGTATGTAGGGCATCACCATCATCAATGGCTACTTTCAATCCTCTCGGGAAAATGGTCCTATGCGCTGTCACTGCACGGCTAATCGTCTGGAGGCATCACCCTTGGTTGATAGCTACATCCCATCCTCTCAGTGAAAATGGTCCAAATGCTCTGTCACAGCACGGCTAATCATCTGTCGGTTCTCAATCAGGTTGGAATAGAATCCATTGATTCTTTTGCGTTTGTCATCACTCCCAGCCTTCAGGAGTTTGAAGCTCGTCACAGTCATTCAATACCGGAATCCTACTCGGAATACCACAAACAAGGTTAGACTTTCCGGATTCCCAGGATCCTACTCGGAATACCACAGACAAGGTTAGACTTTCCGGATCCCCATGAATGCCGCCATCTATCTAGCTTATACCACGAAGATTCTGTTGGGGAATCTAAGAGATATGCGCCCGGCCTAAGGTAGAACGGAAGTGGTTGTCAATCACGCGCGTTCATAGGTGAGAATGATGATGAGTGTCACGGATCATCTCATTCATCAAAGTGTTGTGCAACGTATATCTTGGAATAAGAATAAGAGAGAATTGAATGGAAAGTAATAATAATTGTATTGAAACTTGAGGTACAGCAGAGCTCCACATCCTTAATCTATGGTGTGCAGAAACTCCACCGTTGAAAATACATAAGTGAAAGGTTCGGGCATGGCCGAATGGCCAGCCCCCAAAACGTGATCAATAGTCTCCTAAGATGAAGGATAAAACAAAACTGAGACCAAAGATGTCTAATACAATAGTAAGAGGTTCTATATATACTAGACTAGCTACTAGGGTTTACATGAGTAAGTAATTGATGCATAAATCCACTTCCGGGGCCCACTTGGTGTATGTTTGGGCTGAGCTTGATCTATCCACGAGCTGAGGCTTCTCTTGGAGTTGAACTCCAAGTTATGATGTGTTTTGGGCGTTCAACTCCGGATCATGACGTTTTTCTGGCGTTTAACTCCAGACAGCAGCATGTACTTGGCGTTCAACGCCAAGTTACGTCGTCAATTTACGAATAAAGTATGGACTATTATATATTGCGGGAAAGCTCTGGATGTCTAATTTTCAACGCCGTTGAGAGCGTGCCATTTGGAGTTCTATAGCTTCAGAAAATCCATTTCGAGTGCAGGGAGGTCAGATTCCAACAGCATCAGCAGTCCTTTTGTCAGCCTTTTTCAGAGTTTTGCTCAAGTCCCTCAATTTCAGCCAGAAATTACCTGAAATCACAGAAAAACACACAAACTCATAGTAAAGTCCAGAAATGTGAATTTAACATAAAAACTAATGAAAACATCCCTAAAAGTAGCTTAAACTTACTAAAAACTACCTAAAAACAATGTCAAAAAGCGTATAAATTATCCGCTCATCATTCGCTCAAAATACAATGGAGGAAATGATATTATTCCAAGAGTGGAAAGGAAGTGACAAGAATCAAATTTTTGGAAAGTCATTTGCAAAGTTTGGCCTGAAGTTCAACAGAACCATATCTGGAGAATTGGAGATGGATCTAAAATTAATTTTTGGAACCATAACTGGGTCCCTGAGTTAGGGCCGTTGCTGCAACATGCAAATCAGGTTAGTTGTAATATTGATGAGTCTAGTTTTCTTACGGACTTTCTTTTGGTCACAGGGAACTGGGACGTGGGGAAGCTAGAGACTTGGTTGGCCGAGGATGTTATTAAAAAGATAGTGGCTATTGCACCCCCCTCACCTTGGAAACAAAGTGATCATATTTCTTGGAACCTTTCCTCAGATGGAGCCTTCAACCTGAAGAAGACATACCAAAAGCTCAATGGAGACTCTTCTAGTCAGAATGATAGGTTGTTTAGCTTGGTCTGGTCTTGGAAAGGACCCGAAAGGATGCGGTCTTTTATGTGGCTGACCTCTCATGGTGCTATTTTGACAAATTTGGAAAGAACCCGACGTCACCTTTCCAACACTGCAACCTGTTCGCGTTGCAACACTTGTGACGAATCCATCATTCATGTCCTCCGAGATTGTCAGTTTGCTAGGAGAATCTGGGTTTCGCTTTTACGTAACGTTGGTCTTATGAGTTTCTTCAATCTGAATCTTTATGACTGGTTGATGCTAAATCTTACCTGGAAAGGAGATTGGCCTTGTCTCTTTGGAGTTACTATCTCCTCCCTATGGTATTTTCGTAATAAGTTTATTTTTGATAATGATAATACCCCAGCTTCTGTGCGGCTGGCTCAAGTGAGGGTACGTCATAGTGAGTTCAATAAACTTATCAATAAGTTTCAACATTCTCAATCTAATGCTCCGACAGAAAGTAGATTGGTTCGCTGGTTCCCTCCTATAGAGGGCTGTCTTAAGCTCAATGTGGATGGTTTGTTTAATTTGTTTCTCACTCAAATGGTGCTGCTTGTGGTGGTGCTATTAGAAACCATCTTGGTCACTTTTGAAAGGGTTCACTTGCAATTTGGGGAGCTGCTCTATAATGCAAGCAGAGCTCTGGGGAATTATTCATGGCTTATAAGTTGCGACTGCTAATAATATCACGAACATCACTATGGAGTCAGATTCTATCGCGGCTTTAAACTTCATCAAAAAAGGATGTCCTGATTCCCATCCCTGTGCTTCTCTGGTTGCTGATATCTGCATCTTGGCGGATCGTATTCCTAATATTCAATGGTCCTATACTCTTCGCGAAGCAAATTTGTAGCGGATCATCTTGCTAAAAAAGGACATAAATTACCTTTTGGGGTCCACCTCTTTGATGCTGCTCCTCCTGACATCCTCCATATGTTGGCACATGATTGTTCAGGGTTATAGTTAGTTTTCTTTTTTTTAGGTCCTCGACCTATATATATATATATATATATAAAATGTTTTTTGCACTAAACTCCCGGTGAAATTGAAAGCTAATTATTGTGAAAGCTAAGTGTATTTGGATTAATGTTCGTAAATAGAGGTTTGTATAAAATTAATTTTGTAAAATTCATTTTGATCAAAAGTGAATTGGTTTTAATGTGGTTTATGTTTGGTAATTTTTATTCAAAATGAATTATAGAAAATTAAATATCGTTTTGATTACATTATTTAAAATTATTTTTAGATAAAAAATTACAGAAAAGGACATGAATTTAAATAATTATTTTATGTTATTTCATAATTTTATTTTAGATATTTAAATAAATTTTAATTTTTTTTAATATTCTCAGTACTTTTTAGTATTCTAATAAGATTAACAGAATCGTAATACAAAACAAAAAAATTTCACACAAAAAAGAAATAATAATAACAGTGAAAAAATTCATATAAACAAAAAATAATAAGTCACAAAAAAAAACAAAAATTAATAGAAGTTTTATAAAAAATAATAATATGTATAAGAGAGTATTGAAAAAAATATTATAAAAAAATAAATTTATGAATAATTAAAGACACAATTAGTACATAGAAAATAAATTTCAGTTCAACTTAAAAAAGTGAACGCAAAAGTTGCCAAACATAAAAATAAAGCTTTCAACAGACTCAAATGCGCTTCTCTTTTCCCCAATGCAAAACCAAACCCACCCTAATTCATGAGATGAAAGTTATCTCATATATAATTCCAAGTTCGGACAAAGACAGAGAGGATTGTGTTAGACCCTTGAATGTTAACATAAATTTTTGTCAAATTCTCGTGGAATAGACCAAACACGCGCTAAAGCTAGGTCATTATTTGGAAATAACAAGCTATATTACTCGAGAATAGAATTAAATGACCAAAAATTGATGTATCAATGTTTGAGTGAAGTGCAAAATAAACAAAGGTTTTCACGTTTTTGTAAATAGACGAAGATAAATAAGTTAATTACTTAAGAAAAGATAAATATAAATATATCAGCTGACAGAGAATATAATCTTGTTTGAAAATTTTCTACTAACTCTTTTCTGCAAGTATTGCAATCGGAGACTCTTTCGGAGGAGATTATGAGTTATAGCTTTACAAGTTCGATTTGGAAAGGGTTGGTTCCGCCTAGAATTGAATTGTTTGGTTGGTTTGTTTTAGTCGGTAGAGTGAATACTAAAGAAAGGTTGAGTAGATTAGGCATAACTCGCCAGCGTGATAGTATTTGTGTCTTGTGTAAAAAGGAGATCGAATGTGTTCATCATTTGTTTGTGTTCTGTGAGTTTACGTGGCAGGTGTGGTGCGTCTGGTTGAGATGTTTTTATAGAGATTGGGTTGTCCCAGGAAGCATTAAAGGCTTGTTTAAGAGTTGGAATGGAACACCTAATATAAAAGAGGAGCAGAAGAGATGGTTGACTGGGTTCTTTGCGGTTATTTGGAACGTTTGGTTGGAACACAATAACAGGATTTTCAACAATAAAGAAGTAACTGTTGATGTCATACAGAACAGGACGTTTTTGAACTACAAGGAGTAGACTGGTATTGATCCTACTGGTTGTTGATGGAAATGCTGGAGATGACATAGAATTGTTAATCTTGTGTTTAGATTTGCTTTTGTATCTTTCTGTTTTATGCTCCACTCTCATATGTCGAGCTTCATTTGTTTCAAAAAAAATATATCAGCAACAAAAAGTTCCAGTTTGGAATATGAAAAAATAGGAAAATCTATAAAGGTATTGGATATCATACAATAAGAAAGAAAGATTAGCATTTGTCTGCACGAAACAAAGTGAGAAGATCGAGGTGAAAGTTGTATCAAATTGAATTTTATAACTTGATTTGAATTAAAAGTGAATTAGTATTAACGTGATTTATATATGACATATTTATATCAAAATAAATTATAGTAAAATGAATGTTATTTGGATTATATTATTCAAAATTACGTTTAGGTAAAAATTATTAGAAAAAACATGAATTTATATTACTCAAAATCACATTTTTTCAACACTCTTTTGGTTATAATTAAAAAAAACTTAAATTTATGTGTTAAAATTTAATACTCTTTTAGTTATATTTTTTTTATATTTTTTATTTAATTTAGTCTTCCTAATAAAATGTATAATTTATATTATAAAAAAATAATAATAGTAAACAAAATACATACTAATTCAAGAATTTGTACCGAAAATTATACAAACTAAAAAAAAAGCACTAAAAATTTTATAAAAAAATTATGCATAAATAGAAAAGAAATAAATTCTTTTAATTACTTCTTCAACCACAACAATTGAACGCAACCATTTGTTAGCTTTTAGCAAACGAGAGTTAGAACATAGAATTCTGTTTGCATTTAAGAAAAAAAAATAGCCAAATAAAAGCCAAGACATTTAATCAAATTGAACGTGTTTTTTGTTATTCAAATGCTAACCAAACACATCCTTAATTTTTGGTATACAGAAAAGGTGGGTAAAGAATAGAAGTTAGATAGCTATTATTATGGATAAGTAGTATAAGACAAATGTAATAAATGTCAATGGTCAATTAAATCATGCTATTAAACTTGTGGTATGATGGGATAATTTTTTTTATTGAGATTTAAATCGTCTATGTACAAAAATAGACAAAGTACCCATAAAAAAATGGAATCGTTGACAAGAGTACCTATGAATGAAGAAAACAACTCACATATTCACACAAAATCAATTTTGTGTACAAAAATAACCAAACGTGATCCAATTTTAACTAAGTGTCTTACGTAGATAAGGCAAAAATTTTGGATGGAAGATATTATTGTGGTGGAAATGCTATGTTGTTAGAGTCTTTGACAGTTACCAACTTAAGAAGATGTTCATTTGCTTCCCGTTCTAGAACGTATGGAACTTGAGCTACAAGTTTCATAGTTAGGGTTCTTTTCTAACTCCAACTCTAATTCTTTTTTTTTTCTATAGAATTAAAGTTATAATTACTTTATATGGGTTGATGAAATTGATGGTGGGTGATAAGATTTAGGAAGAAATTTGATCAGAAAACTCAATGAACAGAAATGTGGTGCTTCTAATAAGGATTTGAAGAATATTGTAGGATACAATATAAAAAAAATCTATACATAGTTATGAAGATTAAGAAGATTGAAGGTGAAATCAAAATTATGGGATTTTGGCTTGTAGTTCTGTCATTAGAGTTGTTGCAGCAACTTACACTTCTTTTGTGTGTTTATAATGGTGTTATACAGGTGAGTAGCAGTTTAAGTGTAGGATCTAGGTATAGGTTGGATGCAAATTGAGAAATTATGTGCTAGTGAACATTAATATAACAATAAAATTTTACATGCAAGTAAAATACTTAATCAAGTCTATCTAAGTTGTTATAATAACTTTTTAAATCACGTGCCTCCTTCTTTTTCTCCTTCTCTGTTTTCTCCTCCTCCTCCTTCTTCTTCTCCTCCTCCTTCTTCTTCCCCTCGCGCATGCAGGTCCTCCTCCTCCTCCTCTTTCTAAATTCGTGCACGCAGGTTCTTCTTCTTAATTTTGATTCTTCTTCTTTCTCATTATCGTTATCATCAATAACACCACATTTTGCAAATATCTTTATTAGTTTTGATTTTCTCTGTTGAGTATTGACCAAATTTTTTATTCCTTAAATAATTTTGGTTTATCTCTTACTTTAATAGAGGTTCATTTGTGTAACACCCCAATATTCAAATCTTTATGCTCGAGTTATAAGTCAATGATATTACGGTGGTACGACTCTCAGGTGGATTTTTAATATATAAATATAGGTAATTTTGAAAGGAGTATTAATCGAGAAGCCTGAAAAGAGTAGAAATAAAATCGCGAAGACGTATCACTCATGTATCGACAACGAAAAGTTAAACTGTAAAGCCGAAAGCGATATACGGATAAGGCATAAAGGAGATTAAGAGATAGATAACGGATAGATATATATAACATAAGTAATAGCCACTAGTCGCGACCCGCAAAGTTTAGGCCGGCTAGGGTACAGTATGAAAGTAGTTGACAACAGTATATCCTAATCTCTCCCAAAGGAAACATAAGAGCCTCTATAGGCAAGTTCCAAAAGAGTTCAATACATAATATAATCTTTTCAAAACAAAGGTGGAGAGATTCTAAGCAAAACACAGAGTAGAGAAAATAAATATCTTCGCCGTCTCTCAGACGAACCGCAGCTCACTTCTGAGCACCTGAACCTGTATCTGAAAAACAAGAGATATATACGGAATGAGAACCCCGGGCCCATGGGTTCCCAGTACGGTAAAAGTGCCAAATAAATACAATGCACTGCAATAAAAACTCACTAAGCATCCTAAACTCCTTTTCACCAAGTATCAAGCCTAGATTCTCTCTAATCCATAAATAGGCATCTGTCGTAAGGGGATACTAAATCTAGTTCACGTTACACACGTTTCCCAACTCGCTGATTCTTCCACGAATCAGACTCAGAATCATAAGCAAAGCCATCACCAGTTTTTCGGCCTCAGTAACTCTATATCAATACATCATACCCTCGCCTGGAGCTAGTGAAATCACATCACTGCGTCTACCCAGGGGGCTCAAATTTATCTCATTCAAAAATCATCATCATCATGCAATCGCATCATCAATTCATCTCATCAAGAACAGCCCTAAACATCCACCGACACCAACATGAGGGATCTCTCAGTTGTACAAACACAAGCAATACAGACAAGTAATACACAAATAAGGTACAAGTAGAACAAGTAGCACATAATCAGGTAACATAGCATATATGATGTAGAAATCCAAAACAAATAGGCAAACTCAAACAATTCAAACATATACAAATGATGTATGCCTGCCCTACGGCTGATGATATCATCTGTCGGTTATATAGCCAACCCGACATGTCCTGGTAGCTAACCATTGGACAGAAACACCCCTTACGGAGCAAGTAGGTTTGAGCTACAACCCCCTTGCTATTACCCGCTCAACCCAGAGCCAGTGGAACAACCACTACTGCGGCTACTACCCAGGCGGGTGTTTAAAAGCTCAACCTGGAGCGAGTGGATTCACCACTACTGCCGCTACTACCCAGGCGTCACAATCTCTGACCTGGAGCAAGTGGGACGAACCACAACCCTTGCTACTGCCCAGGTATCTTAAGCATTAACCCGGAATAAGCGGGACGAACCACAACCCTTGCTACTGCCCAGGTATCTCAAACATATATTCATTCAATCTCAATTCATATTATCAATCCTCATTGTTATCAAATCTCAAACATCAACCTGGAGCAAGTGAGACGAACCCCAACCCTTACTACTACCCAGGTATCAGAGTTACATTCATTCAGAACTCCATAATCAACTCATTTATCATAAACATCCTTTTCCGTCTCATACCCAGAGCAAGTGGACAACGCCACTGCCTACTACCCGGGGTTACACATCATATTTCAACATTTTCCATTATTATCCATTTAACACATTCATTCATTAATCATATATGCATTTATATTCAGCCATAATCAATAATGGCTTTGCCGTGACCCGGCAATAACTCAACCATCCGGCTCATGGTCCAATCAAGAACCAGCCATTTATCAATAGATATAGCCCTTCGGCTCATGGCATACACGGTACTTCTACCGTCATCCTCCATATCTCATATAATCATCGTTGATCACCATTGATCATAACTTTTCCCCTTACTTCACTCGCAAGTTACCACATCCCCTAGCTCCTTTCTCATTACTAGGCATATCATAATGATTTAATACATAAGGGGTGAGATCGGAGGCTTAGAAGTATGAGATTTGGCTTTTGAAACTCAAAAATCAACTTTGGCATGAAAACAGGGCCACGCGTACGCGTACTTCACGCGCACGTGTGGATGCCCACAAAGCTCATCGACGCGTATGCGTCATACACGCGGACGCACGGATTGAAACACAGCCAGACGACGCGTACGCGTCAGCCACGCGTACGCGTCGGTGCATTTGCTCCCCAGGCACAAAACTGGCAGAACTCTGGCACAACTCTCGGGAAAATGGCTGGGCATTGGGTGCAGCGCATCGACGCGCACGCGTGGATGGTGCCTTCTTGAAGAACGATGCGTACGCGCCAAGTGCGCCTACGCGTGGAGGGTCATTCTGCTAAAAATTTTCTAAGTCAAAAGCTGCAGAATTCACAGATTCAACCCCTAATCTTCCGACGGACATAACTTTCTCATTTTAAATCGTTTTTCGCCCGTTCTTCGAACGGCATGGACATCCCGGATCCAATTTCACTTCTAAACAAGTTTGGTACAAAACGGAGATCCAGAGTCTAAGTTATATCCCATCAAAGTATGCCCAAAAACCATGTTTTCATACAAAACCACAAGGTGCCCTTTTCAAAACAAGCCATTTTCAACCATTTTTAAAATCAACCAAAACATGCTAGTTTCAACCCTTTTTGAAATCAATCAAAATATACCAAAATCAACATCAAGCCTCCTCAACTCATACATTAACGCTTTGCCACGATTCACAAAACCGCCATATAACCATTTTTACCCATTTCAAACAAATGACTAAATTACAAACACATTAACATGTCATACATCTTTCTTCATCCCAATTTTCAACAATACTATTTTCAATCAATCATCATTACACATAATCAATATTATACTCACTGTCATATGGTTTCACCTACAAATCAACCTTAATCATTTCTCAAGTATATATCACAACATACATATCTCTTATGCATCCTCATACCATCAAGGCATCAAGAATCATGATCACATATATGACCACATAACATACCTCATCTATACAATTTCACCCAAAATTACTAATTTCTACACTTCAACTCCTCAAACCTCATTATTCAATAACCAACCCAATCATTCATATATTGATTATCTGAAATTCATCCAATCACTTGTGTCATCATACAATGCACACATCAACTTACCTTCCTTACCTCTTTCCGGCCTCCGGCCCAAAATTTACGGCCTCCGCCCCAATTTCACAATTTAAATGCATAAACCATAAATCAATACTCATTATCCAATACATCAAATTTTCAATACACCAAGCATACAAGGCCACACAATTCTCAACCCAATCATTAATTCACATTACATACCAACTATGCATATTAGCACCAACCATTTACACAATTCAAACTTAATCCTAGGGGCATCTAGCCTAGGAATTTTCATCACACCACACGGTACTTAAATGAAACTTAAACCGTACCTCTTGTAGCCAAATCAATTGAGCCTCTTCTTTAGAAGTCTCCACTAACCTTAGCCCCAAGCCTCACCAAAGTTCCTCAAGCAACACCAATCTCCCAATTGTGCACCAAGATCATCAAATACACTAACATAATCAATATCACATACATACATCAACCTAGGGCTCATAAAAATGACAAATTACAAGGGTTTGAGCACTTCTTACCTCAGCCCATATGAAGTAGGGATAGAACCCACTTGGAATCCATGTTGGAGTATCCCTAAACACCCAAAATCACAAGATTTCAACACTAACTACCCAAAAACATGTAACAGTGGGAAATTTCGAAAACTGGGCAGAGATGAATGGAATACTCACCACAAAACTTAGATAGAATTGTAGAGGATAAAAAGAGCGATGCGTGGCCGCAAACGGCTCGTCAATCGGAGCTCTGTAGCTCAAGTTATGGTGGTTTGAAGATCAAAGAGAGTTATGTTTTCTCTCTTCTCTTCTCTCTTCTTAATTCAGCGCCCCAACCCTTTTTTTTAGGGTAAAATGAGCTGAAATGCTCATAACTAATGTTTATATATGTTGGGTCTTGGGCCCGCTTAGGCCCGGTTCACTTATTTTTGTCCGTTGGCCCAATTTTGGGCCAAAACCTTTAAGATTAGCGCTCCAAATCGCACTTTAAATATTTCTACCTCCCCTAATCTCATAATTCCTCATTTCTTAATTCTATTTACTCATAATCATTTTTCTCAGCTGCAGTACCAGACAGGTCTCAGCCGGTACTGCCGGTCAAAATTCCACTACGCGCTTTTACGCAGAAAACTATGTCTTCTGACTCGGAAAAAAATTCACTGAATCCAGATATCATATTTAAATCATCAAATTCCAATTGCCAAATCTTTCAACCATATTCGCTCCTACTTAACTCATTATTTACTTAATTTCGGTTAGACCGGGTATTACAATTTGGATACAAAAATGAATTCGATGTGTTTTTGTTAATGATTGAGTCTTTTTGACTATTTATTCAAATCTGAACTAATTGAATGGAATAAAGTGGAATCTAATGCAATTGAATAAAGTGATAATGAATAATTTTATGCTAAAAAATTTGGTCAATACTTATTAGCAACATCAAATAAACCTCAATTAACACAAACATATCGAATTTATTTCTGAATCCAAATGAATCTCAAATAAACTAAAAAAGGAACCGAAATTACTTAATAAAAAATTTGGTCAATACTTATCAGCTTTATCAGGTGAACCTCAATTAACATACAAATGAATCGAAATTAATTCACAAATAAACCGAAATAAACTAAAAAATGAACTGAAATTATTTAATGATGGCACCAAAGAAAATCAGAACCAATAGAGATGTTAGGAAAATGTTGGTGTTATTAGTGATGACGATAACGAAAGAACAGGTGACGTGCGCAAATTTAAAAGAAGGAAGAAGAAACGGAGAAGGAGAAGACGAAGACGAAGATGAAGAAGGATATGTTTTGTGTTACGTTATTGGAACGTGCACGTATACACGCTGGTGTGCTGAAAGTGATTTTTAGTGAATTTGGGCCAACTTAATTAGATCTAGTTAAAAAAATATTTAGATGTATAATTATACGATTAATGTAAATAATGTTCAAATGGAATGAATTGTTAGCATATTATTTCATCTTTATTGAATCTAATTATGAATAATTGCTATATTTGGTTATTAAATTAAGCCCCCGGGCTCCCAATTCAAACTCAATATACATTAGGTTATCAATATGTGGAAGAAAATTGTCCAAGTAAGACACTCAGTTAAGGCTGGATTACATGGATATTTTTGTCACTAACTCCATCTTTTATGAGTATTTTTTTGTGGTTTTGTCCAAAAATATCTTTCGAAAAAACCTAAAAAAATTAATACAAGATCTGTCGTTAAAAGATTAGATTTTTTGTAGGGATTTAAACCGTTAAAAAAGTGAATGTCAATATAGTACAAAATTATCTTAAACCTTTTTGTCTATTTTTTATTTTTTTAGGATAAATCACAAAAAATATATTTGAATAATTTTGTTGTTGATAAAAGTGCATTCGAATTTTTTTATCGACAAAAATACTCTTAAATAATTTAAAAATACGATAAAAATATACAACACTGAATATGTATTCTCAAAAAATACTTTAGAGATTAAATTTTAAAACAATTTTTGCAAGTATTATTAGAAAAATGATATATTTTATCTTTAAAATTTGATGATTTTTTACTAAGTATATATTTTTTGTAATTTTTTGTCAACAATTAATAATATTTTTAAAAAATAAAAAATATTGAGATTAAATTTTTATTTGGTTTTTTTGTGTGTATTTTTTAATTAGTTATTTATACATTCCAATAAAATTTTGCATCAAATACATAAATGGCTTGTTAAATACAAAAGCCATTGAGCCATCAAAAAAAAAAAGCCATTTGTCACTTAAAGGATAATATTATTTTTAGATTTTTTGTTAGATTTTAAAATTATTTAAAGATATTTTTGTCATAATAAACTTTCGAGTGAATTTTTGCCAAAGATAAAATTATTCAAGTGTATGTTTGGTAGTTTACCTAATTAGAAATATATGTTTTAATTTAAAAAGAGATTGACCGCGT
The DNA here is from genome assembly GCF_014773155.1 of Arachis stenosperma. NCBI lineage: Eukaryota > Viridiplantae > Streptophyta > Magnoliopsida > Fabales > Fabaceae > Arachis > Arachis stenosperma. The sequence continues at coordinate 124,095,454 of NC_080382.1, forward strand.
TATAACTTATGTGAGTGGTGCAAAGAGGTCTTATCATAAGAATTGTTTGAAGTATTTTTACTTTTTTAAAAGAGGTAATATCAAATTAGTATTCGAAAGATAAATGGTACCTGACTTTTGTTATTGACAAAATAGCTTTTGAAAAATTTTAAAATTTGACAAGACCACCCAACCATGAAAAAAAATGACAAAATGAAAAACACTGATGTAGTTGTCAGAAGAGAGCTTCGATGATGGCCCGATGACGTTTTTGATGACCGTCTTCTTCTTTATGTTCGATTCTTCTTCTTCTTTGACACGCCGCTGCGTTCCCTTCCACTATGATAGCTGAAGAAGAAGATTGCCAGGACATGTTGCTGCGTTCCGAAAAAGAAGAAGACAACAAAAAATGTCACTAGAGCTCTCTGCCATCATCGGAGCTCTCCTCTAATGGTCAAATTAGCATTTTTCGTTCAGTGTGACGTCATTCTTTCACGATCGGGTAATTTTGTTCAATTTTAAAATATTTCCAGAATTATTTTATTAATAATAAAAATTAAGTACCGTTTTGTTATTACTATAATCTTTTAGTACCCATTTGTTATTTATTTCTTTTAAAAATAATAAATTGTATTTTTATTTTATAAATATATATTATTGAAAACGAACATTATTCTAATCGTAAGCAGCCCTCATCAAGAAAATTCTTGAATCGGAGAGCTGAGGAAACTGCGACAGCTTTCGAGAGGAGAGACTGGCTTATTATTAAAAACCAGATCATTTCTAGCAATCCAAATTCTCCATTAAAGGAAGCTACAGAAACAAGACTGTGTTCATCCGTTGCTGCTTCCAACCACAATGGTTTGTTCCCTTCTTTCTGTTCCTTTTTCTAAAGCAATTTAGTTTTTTTTTCTTTTTACTTTGAACACAGTACTAAGATGGCAAATTTAGGTTTTTTCTTTTTCGATTGGTTGCAGGCTACCCTTGCCGATTCTTTTCTTGCTGACCTCGATGAACTCTCTGATAACGAGGCTGAAATTCCGGTGAGTACAATATTCTATTTCTTATCTATCTGAAATAATTTTATTTTATTTTTTTATTTTAAAATTTAAGGATTGATGAACTAGGTGGTGTATCTTCTTTCAGGAGGAGAATGAGGTCGATGCAGCAGATATGGAAGAAGATATTGATGGGGACCTGGCTGACCTAGAGAATCTCAACTATGATGACTTGGATAGTGTTTCCAAGTTGCAGAAAACCCAGAGATACATTGATATTATGCAGGTTAGTTTGTATTCAATAGTTTCTATTATTCTGCAGTTGCCGAATTGGGATATACATTCCTACCTTTATATAGTTGACATTGAATTCTTGATTCTTCTAAGCTTTTTGCTAATTGCAGCTGAAGCTATTGACTTCATCATCCCCCCCAAAAAAATTGTTGTATATGCAATATTGTTGTTTTATTCTCTCCGTTTTCGCCTCCTATCCTTACTTTACACCATCATCTCAGTTTTCCCCCTGATTAAGTATATAAGGCTTGTAACTCGGGTTAACATTATTCTATCGTGGCAGAAAGTGGAAGAAGCCCTTCAAAAGGGTACAGAAGTGTCAATTCAAGGAGTAGATCTAGAAGATGATCCTGAATACCAATTGATTGTTGAATGCAATGCCCTGTCGGTAGACATTGAGAATGAAATTGTGATTATCCACAATTTTATTCGTGATAAGTATCGCTTGAAATTTCCAGAGCTTGAGTCACTGGTTCATCACCCAATTGACTATGCTCGTGTTGTTAAGAAGATAGGAAATGAAATGGATCTTACTCTTGTTGATCTAGAAGGGTTGTTGCCTTCCGCAATTATCATGGTTGTCTCAGTTACAGCGTCAACTACAACTGGCAAGCCTCTACCAGAAGATGTCCTCAGTAAGACAATTGAAGCATGTGATCGAGCTCTTGCTCTTGATTCAGCAAAGAAAAAAGTTCTTGACTTTGTCGAGAGTAGAATGGGGTACATTGCACCTAATCTTTCTACTATAGTTGGGAGTGCTGTTGCAGCTAAACTCATGGGGACAGCTGGTGGTCTAGTAGCTCTAGCAAAGATGCCTGCCTGCAACGTTCAGCTTCTAGGTGCCAAGAAAAAGAATCTTGCTGGGTTTTCCACTGCAACATCTCAGTTTCGCATAGGATACATTGAGCAAACAGAAATATTTCAGACTACTCCTCCTCCTCTTAGGATGCGAGCATGCCGACTCCTGGCTGCAAAGTCTACACTTGCAGCACGAGTAGATTCAATACGTGGGGATCCATCTGGGAAAACTGGGAGGCTCTTCAAGGATGAGATCCACAAAAAAATTGAGAAGTGGCAGGAGCCCCCTCCTGCCAAGCAACCCAAACCGCTTCCTGTTCCTGATTCCGAGCCTAAAAAGAAGAGAGGTGGTCGCCGCCTTAGGAAGATGAAAGAAAGGTTATCATAGTTTTAAAGTGCCTATACTGAATTTTCAGGTTGCTGTGTTTTTAATTTTTTTCCCCCTTTTATATTGGATTCATGACCCTGCAATTCTCATGACAGGTATGCAGTAACAGACATGAGAAAGTTGGCCAACAGGATGCAGTTTGGTGTTCCTGAAGAGAGCTCTTTAGGTAATTTTTACAAAATTTCACATACACAGACAGCACAGTAATCCCGATGTGATTTTTTTGCAATGCAGTATATTTGTTATTTGATAAAAATCTATCTGTCTATTATGCTGTATAAGTTTCTATAGTAATTGGACAGAGAGAATAAAAAGAGAATTAATCCAGGTTTAATTCCAAGTATAGTAGAAGTTTGAAATGAATACTGCTCTAGCCAAATAGCCCAGGAAATGTGACAAGAGCCATAATTAGTTAACTACTAACACAACCTAACCAATTAAGCATAATTACCATATATATGTAGCGAATTCTATGATAGCTATTATTACGGTGGTTGTGGTGGCTATGAAATTTTTGGCAACACTTAAATTCTATGATGGCTATTATTAAGGTCGTATTTTTTTACCATTTGGCAACACTTTTTAATTTGAAAATAAAGAAAAAAGTAAACGTCGTGATCAAATTAAAAAGTATTGCCAAATAGTAAAAGAGTGTAATTTAGTTTTAGCTACAATTTTTAAGAGTAGTTAAATTTTTTATAGCCACCATATCCACCATAATACTATGGTGAAGAGGCCTTTTGGGTGACTAGAATGCAGAGTGGTGATTTTGTGGTGCACAATCTGCCACATTGTTATTTTTAATGACAACACTTTTTAAGCTACAACTATTATAAGTGTTACCTATATATACACATATAGTACAGAATGTAGCATAAAAGTCTATGGAAATTTAGTTTTGTCTGTTTATTTTGTTCTCCAAGTATTTTGACCTTTTGAAAATGATTTGTTGCTTTTGCATTATAGGGGATGGTCTAGGTGAGGGTTATGGAATGCTTGGTCAGGCTGGCAGTGGCAAGCTTCGTGTGTCAGTTGGGCCTAGCAAACTTGCTGCAAAAGTTGCTAAGAGGTTATAGCCCTGTTAGATCCTTCAATTTTATGCATGTAGTTATGTTTCAGTTATTTGATTTTTTTTTGTCAGTAGACACTGGATCATCATTCTATTTATCTAACTGATCAACTATGTTTCTGATGGACTGTTTTTTCATTTATTAGATTCAAGGAAAAGAATTATGGCAGCAGTGGTGCTACATCTGGTTTGACCTCAAGTTTGGCCTTTACACCAGTTCAGGTTAGTGATTTTAGAAAAATATAGAGGTCAACTTATTGCATGAGACGAGTATTTCTAATCTCCTTAAGATATAGAAACAAAACATTTAGGGGCCAATTGGTTTGATAATTTTCATTTCTATTTTCAATAAAAATGAAAATATGATCGGTTACATATTTTAAAAATATTTTAAAAAATGCAAGACAACTGAAAATGGCATTTTCTTGTTTCTGGAATTTTCCCTTGTAAGAGTTGAAAATGTTTTCAACTCAAAAGGAGGTGATTTCATTCTTTCAATGATCATGTGCACTGTTTGAACCTTCGTTACTGCATAGGTGTTCCTTTTTTCTTTTTGTTTTAATCCCTCTGTAATACGTTCTCTATTCTCTCATCAAATGTCAAATCCCTCTTCTTCTTTTTTTCCATCAGGCATATTTTCAACCTTGATTTTGTTTTTATTTGAGGGACTTAAGTACTGCATATTGTCTTAAAAAAGAAAATTCTAATTGACAATTTAGTCATCATTCATCAATTAGAAAAAATAGACATTTTATAAAATTAATTGTTAACTTAAAAAAAATAAATTGATTAACTAAATTCTATACTTAAAAGGAAAAATAGACAAAAGTACACCCGGATTTTCACACGGTGGACAGATGTACTTCTCAATTTTTTAATGAGTCATTTGCACACATCTGTTGTCAATTCTACGAAATAAATATAAGAAAAGGGAATAATGAAATTACTGTTCATCCTCTTCCTTCCAAATATGCATAGCACAGAAGCGATGATGAACTCCAGGCATAACTTGTTGTATAGCCGGAATCAGACCCTGTTCAATTAATATGTCAGTCGTTAATACAACTGAAGTTCCAACCATGTTAACAACAACTAACTGCATACCTTTTGTTGGTCACTAATGAAGTTCCAACCATGAACCTTGTAGTTGCCCAAGTCATTGTGTAAATGCTCCACCACGGGCATAAGCAATTGGAAAAATCTGGTTGTTCGCATCTTGACCTATTGTAGTGAGTAGCTGTCCTCCATAGAAGCCCTTTAAGAATGTGCCATCAAGGCCAATGAAAAGGGTTCATATGGTTCGAAGAAATTAGAGAAGGAAGAGGATGAACAATGATTTCATTATTCCTTTTTCTTATATTTATTTCAACAAATTTCATAATGAATATTCCTATTTTCTACAATGTCACCTCAAATTGGTCACATCATACAATACTGTGACACCTGGCCTCCACTACCGCCGGAAAATTTACTCAGGCCACGGAAGGGTAGAATTGACAATGGAGTTTTATATTCATGTGTGCAAATGACTCATTAAAAAAATTGAGGAGTACATCTGTACTTCGTGTGAAAATTCGAGTGTACTTTTGTCTATTTTTCCCTCAATAAAAATATAATACATTAACTGAAAGATCAATCAAACATATTTCATTATTTTTCTATTTGGAAATAAAATTCATTTTAGCCAACCAATTGCATTTTCAAAAATCTAACAATCTGAAAATGAAAACGATTTTCAGAAAATGAAAATAGCAAATAAAAATCGAAAATATTTCACAAACCAATCGGCTTCTTATTTTCCTTTTGAATACTTAGCATCACTTATCACTGTTCCTGCTGATTTTAACCTTTTATTTTTCATAACTATCTGGAACTTTGTAAATTGCATGAAATGGATATGGAAAGTTATATCCAGCAGAATAGGGCCTAGTTAGTAGTAGTAATTCAGTTTGCCTGTCAGCAAGTATTCTCTTGGTATTGCTACATTTGTTACACTTTAGGTTACTCTTTTCTTGTTAATACCTAATATATTGGTTTTGAATAGATTTTGTGGTAGTTTGGTCAATGAACTTTAGCAAAAGTGTCAGGACTGTTGCCCTTTGGGTTTCATTTATGGTTGCCTAGCTTTTTTTGTTTTTTTTCAGAAATATCCTGAAAGATTGAGTAATGGGGCCATTATGTGATTTTGCTTTGACTTCATTGTTACCATATTCTATTATCATGCATCTATTTGATGTTGGTTGAAGTGAAAGATTCTTAGACACATGCAAATAAATAACACATCTAATCTCTGTAAAATTGAGTCTGAAAGTACTGCACTCTTGTTAGGCCTCCTGCTTGAAAGAAATACCTTTTTTAAACATAATATATTTATATATATCTGACCACTATTTAGCATATGGATGATGGACTATTTGATCTCTTAAACAGCTTCTTAAGCAGAATAACTCGAATATTGTTCATTAATCTTTACTCGAATATAGTTCATTAGTCTTTCTTTCATTGACATTTATTGAAGTTTTAAATTCATGTTCAATATTATTTGCAGGGGATTGAGCTGACAAATCCACAGGCTCACGCACACCACCTTGGTAGTGGAACTCAAAGCACTTACTTCTCTGAAACCGGAACCTTCTCGAAGATCAAGAGGACTTGAAACCCTGCACCTGTACAAACTCTTGCTGTGTCTCTAAATTGTTGCTGCTACACATAACTAGGAACTTATTGATCCTGATGGATGTTAACTAGTTAGTTTCATGTCCAAGCCCAGTTGGGAGAGTTACCATGAATATAAGATGGAATTTGGCTAAATATGGGGAATTCAAATTTTTCTCCCATGCCTAAGGATGTTGCTTCAGTTTTGGGTTTGGAAGGTCATCACTAGAGTAGCATTAGGTCTCTGAAGTACATCATGGGAAGCGTCTTAGTTAAAAGTAATACTTTTTAGTTTGATGTACATTTCCCCCCCAAAATGATATTTGTATGTTATCTGAGTAAAACCATTATTACCTATAAACTATAAAGGTTTAGAATGCTGATAAAATTATTTATGAAAAAACAAAATTAATATTGTATCCATAAAAATGGGTTTGATTTACAAAAATATTAAAACATTAAAATTTTGTTGACTTCATTAAAATTTAACGTTGAGTTTTCAGTGTGTGTTTGGATTACAGTTTGTAAATGGGAGTTTGCATAAAATTGATTTTACAAACTTGATTTTGATTAAAAGTAAGTTTGTGTTAAAGTTATTTATGTTTGGTAATTTTTGTATCAAAATGGATTATAGTAAAATAAATGCTGTTTGGCTTGTACCATTTAAAATCACTTTTAGTCTTTTAGATAAAAAATTACTAAAATGGACATCAACTTAAAATTTTTTTTATATTATCCTATTATTTTGATTTAGATATTTAAATACATTTTATTAGTTAATTTTATAATAAAATTAATATTTACTTACTAAAATAAAAATAACATATAAAAATAGATAAAATATATTTTTAAATAAAAATAAAAATAAAAATTATATATATATATAAAAGAATATTTAATCAAATATGTTACATTTTCTAAGTATTAAATGTTACTTTAGTATTTTTTACATCATACTCTTGTTCTATTATTCTCAATAATCTTATTCTTAATATTAATTTGGAATCCAACGTTTATGATTTTATTATTATCTATGATTAATTTTTTATTTAATTTATCTTTTTTAATAGAATCATAATCTATATTATAAAAAATTACACTAAAAAATAGTATATGAAAATTACAATTATAAAAGAGAATACTGAAAATAAAAAAAATTAAATATTTACTTTATACTGATTGAAACAAATCTAAAAGTTTTTGATGATCTTTTTATATAATATATTTTTAGTATTTTTGGTACTCATTTTTTAGTATGTTATAAACTTATAATTTTTTACTATTATTATTATTTACAGTTAATTTTTTGTTTAATTTACTTTACCTAATAGAATTAATAAATTATATTATAAAAAGATAACAACAAACATAATACACAAAAATCACAAATATAAAAGTATATAATGTCAAACAAATAGTTAAAAAAATAAAATTAATAAATAATAGAAAATAGAACTCATATAAATAGAAATAACAAGAATTTTATGAATACAATAACATATATAAAGGATAAAGTTGGTAAAAGGTAAATAAATTGTTAGTATCTATGACTAAAAGCAAGTTAAGAAAATGCAGAAGCTACAAATAGTTGCTTCTTGTAAACGTGGTTTTGGCAGCAAAATCACTTCTGCGTTCATGAGAAAAAAATTTGTCAAACCAAAAGTTAAAGCTTTCAAAAAATTTAAACGTACTCCTTCCCTTCAAACGGATTTCAAACACACCCTCAAATACATTTTTCTTTATCATCTATCAAGTAGCAGTGTAGCATAATTATCTCACACCTCAATTTACTCGCATTTGTTTTTCTTTCATTTCCTTTTATATCTTTTGTATCTGAGTCTTTGTTCGGTCTCTCTTCACTCACAGACTGCTTGTGAGACACCACATACTGTTGCCCTTTCAGATTTCAAAACCCTTACGTCTTCCATTTCTTTATCTATCTCTATTTCTCTGAGATTCACCCTATTAATCGAATTTTCTTTGATCGAATTTTTGTTTTGTGTGCTTCATTAATTTCTCAATTAACGCTATTCCCACATGAATATGATCAAATCTAGGGTTTTAGCTCTAATTTGTATTTTTCATTGCTATTCTTATTTGTTTCTTTGTGGTTTATTATGTGTTTGTCAATTCGAAGTGAAGCTGCTAAAAAATTTTATAAACATATGAATCTAAGAGTTTAATTTTAACACATTGATAATATAAATTTTTTACTAAGCCTAAATTTTTTACCAAGTCCTCTATTTATATTTGTTTTTTTAATGACCATTTATGCAGACGTAAAATGTAATTTTTTTTGTGATATGATATTATGTAATTAAATATACATGTAAAATTATTTTATACTATTTGTATATCAAAATTAAATTCATGAATCTAATTATATGTCAATATAAAATTATTTATTCTTCATCAAAATTGAACTATTTTTTAAGAGTTTAATTTTGATGTACTAATAATATAAAACGTTTTACCCCGTCATTTCTCTTGAATGATCATTCACGCGATTAATATAAAAATAGTTATTTTTATTAATATGACGTTATGTGATTAGATATATATAAAATAATTTTACACTGACAACGTATTAAAATTAAATTCATTTTTTAATTCTAAAAAAAAACTGAAGAACCAAAACAGGGTGGTTTTATGTCCTTAGGTAATATAAAGAAAATGGTTAAAATAAAAAAGCTGAAAATTTGGAACTCTACTAGAATTGGACTAATTTTGTAGTAATGGAAGAAGATGGTGTAACAATTCAGTATAATAATTAATTAGTGTGTTCTTTTCTGATATGAATTTTTTTTTTTCCTTTGAACATGGTTTCCGAAAAACGGACCGGATTGCCGGGTCGGATGAACGAAAACCAAAAGTTTTGCGATTCAGTCCAACAAATAAAACCGCTAAGTCTGAAACTGCTTAAAACCGTTGAACTGGCCGGCAGGACTGAACCGTGTTTTCACAAAACGACGTCGTTTGTTAGAAAAAGAAAGGGAAAAGTCCTCAGTCCTCTCATCACTCTCAGTTTCTCTTCACTTCACGTCTTCACCCTCAAAAAGAACAGAGCTCTTCCTCTTTCCCCCAAAAAAACCCCTAGCCTCCTCCACCGCCGCCGCCGTCCGTCGCGCCCAAAAGCTTCGTCTGTTCGTCGTGCTCCACCCCCTCTCCTCATTCCCCTGTTCCTCGTCCGTTCTTCTCGCTGCTCAGTCGCGCTTTGCCCGCCGTCTCTCGTCGTGCTCGTCGCCTGGTCGCCGTCGTCCGTCGTGCTCGTCCCTCGAAGGTAATGGCTTCTTGTCTGTCGTGCTCGTCGAAGCTTCTTCGATTTTTTTTCATTTTTTTCAGAAATCATATTGAAATACTGAATGATTAGCTTTAGCTCTGCACACTGCTGTAGTTCTTCGTTTTTTTTTTATTTTTTGTTCAGAAATCATATTAACAATCCTCAATGCTCACTGCTCACTGGTCAGTGGTCACTCCTCATTCCTCAATGTTCAGAAATCATTTTTAGTTCCTCGTTTTTGAATTTTTAATGGCTACTCTGAGTTTGTTTTGTTCAGAAGTCAATTTTTTGTGCTCAATGCTCATGCTCTTGAAGTGTTGTTCTGTTTTTGTTTTTAAGGCCGTGCTTGAAAGAGGTGATTGATTTTTTACTCTGATTGCATGTCAATTGAACTCTACGCTATGAGAAACGTGTGTTTGTTTATTAAAACTTAAAAAGGAGAATAGGACTTGTAATTGTAATAATCTTAAGGAGAGCAACGAGAAGTTTTTATTTTGCAATGTAAAGGGTCTCTATGCATTTGGTATCTTTGATGACCAGAGGTATGCAATAGCAATCCACGATCTATCTATATTTTGTTTGATCTAAATTCCAGAATAAATTATTACTATTTGAGCATGCAAATACTTCATTTTAATTACTGAGACTTCCTTTTATGATTTACGTTGGCAACTTTGTTGAAGTAAGACAAATGCAATGCCATGGGTGTTGAAAAGTTGTAGAAAATTGAAAAAATTTCCAATAGTAATATAACAAGTAACTAATGAAACCTTTGCACATTAAAAAATGTTAAACTTTGCAATAGAATATGCTTATGAACTAATGGCAATTGATGCACTTCTTTTATTGTGCTGCATGGTTGTGACTTGGGAGCTCTTTGATGTTATCTCTATTCGTAGGAATTTGCATTATATGTAAAGATAAGTTATTGGAGTAGAATCCTGTTCTCATTTTCTTGATTCAGCTCATCTCAAAGACAAGTTACTGCACTCGTAGTCAAGAATAAACTATTTGTTTCCAACATAGGTGATTGTAGGGCAATATTATGTATTGTTGGTAATCCCATTGATATAATGCTTTAAATTTGGATAACATTTTAAGGTTTATATTAGACTATAATTATGTTTTAGTATGTTTATCTATAATTATGTGTTAGTGTGTTTATCATTTAAGCGTTTGTCGTTGGCCAATGGATTGCCGCATGTACAAGGCGAGATTCGAACCCCCGACACTTGTTTAAGCGAACGAATGAGCTGACTACTCGACCAATTCAAGTTGGTTGACCGGTTTGATTTTTAAAACCTTGGATTTGAGGAATAATAAAATTTATAGAAAAATCCAAGGGTTGGATTGTATGGTGCATAAATCGGACATTCTTATTTGTGTTATAATAATTTTTTTTATTTGTACAGCAAATCAGCACATTTAATTTTTTTTTCAAACTTGTATGTTTAAAAAAATTTAAAATAAAAAGAATCTGACCTTTAGATTTGCATGATAAAAAAAATTTTGAGAGTCACAAATTTGTGATTTCTACATTAAAAAAAACCCACCAAGTTGTTCAACGAAAAAAAAAAAAAACCACACTTAACATTGGTGGAAAATACTAGTGGAAGGGGAACACCAGAATTAAAAAGTGCTAGAATTGCTGCTCCCTTGATCAGTTCTCCACTTCTTCCTCCGACCCTCATTTCTCTCCAGTCTTCAGAATTCAGAACCGTGCTCTTCAGCAAACTCTCAATCTACTTCATCCTTTTCTCTTCTGTTCTGTTGTTCTTCCTTTCTTCCCTTCTCTCTGCCTGCTGACCCGTCAGTCCGCCTACTTACGCGTCCCCTCACTCCGCCGCTGCCTCCCTTCCTTCCGCTCACTTGTTCGTATTCCTAACTTATCTCCTTCGCTTTTTCTTTTTCCTGCCTTGCGAGTTGCTTGTGTTCTTACCTTGCTTTTGTAATTTTTCATTATTGTTTCAGACTATCTGTTGCTTAATTGCTTCGTTCTTTTTGGTGCTTTTGTAAACATAAACACTTAATCTGTAATTTTGTAATTTTCTTTTTCTTCTTTTGCTTCTGTTGGTGGCATGATTTGGCATGTTAACTTGTTCTTGTTGTTGCTCTTACGTTATGATATTATTGAGACTTGTGATATTTGATTTTATATTTGTATTTGTTTTTTAGACCTGTGCTACATTTTGAGACCATGAGAGAATGATACTTTGGTTGATGGTGTTGAAGCTTTAATTTTTGTGTATTTTTGGATTTACATGAGACTAAATATTGAATTGAATGCAAACACTCAACCATCCTTCTCCGTCTTTTTCGATGGGGGATTTTGGAATTCTCATTGTCAACAATAAACCAACAACAGTATCATCCCATGACTTTCACTTGCCTTATGAATTTTTTATTTTTAAGTTTTTTTTTTCCTTTAAATTTAAGTTGGACTAGCTAAGACTTTAAAAAACTTAATGCAGAGGCTCAAGAGGCAAAAAGCACTGCAGCAACTAAAAGGAAAACGATAATCCCTAGCAAGTAGGAAGAAGAAACGGGTTGTGATGAATCGGAAATTAGGAGGAGGAAGGCAGCCCACAGGGACTCCATCGCTGGCTTGGTCCTGTCTTGTCGTCGTCTGCTCTCTTCTTGGTGGTGCCTCTATTGTCCATAATATCTACAAACCCAATCTTGTAAGCTTCTTTCTTTACTTTAACAATCTATGTATGTTGTCATTTGTGAATGCTTCATATTTGTCATAATACATAAGGACTTTGTTTACTTGCTTGAAACCTATACTAAATAAAATTATCTATCCACATTTTAGACCACGGCTGACTAACCAATTTACTATAACAGCAACAAAGCCTTATTCCACTAGATAGGGTCGAGTACGTGGATAAAACGAGCTACTGTGCGCCATCTGCCTATCATATATCATGTTTACAATCAAATGTGCTAACCATTGATGGAATAACACTCTTTACAAAATATACATACTATATATATAGATATCCTTTGATTTATTTACTATTCAAAGTACAGGAGGGTGAATTTTAGAGGATCTAGATCTATTTGTTGTAGTGTTGTTAAATCTTCTTTTTTTATCCCTATGTAGACATTACCTCCGGTTGATGAAATTGGTGGGACCAAGCAGAAACTAGATGAGAAAGAATGATCATCTCTCTCTGTCGATTCTGCTATATTGGTATGAAGATGACCGAAATTTTTGGGCCCAAAGTTGCTTTTTGTGCCAGTAAGCCTGAGATACAATTGTTCTCTTTATATTGTTTCTTTTTTTTTTTAATTGTATTAGTTTGATGGAGAAGCTTCATTTATCTTAATCTTGTTTCTAAGGAGCGTGGATTAATGTGTTAAGGATGAGCACTGCTCTGCCCTGACCATAAAGCAAGGAAGTTTACAGGAGCATTACAATGTATTTTAGAGCCTGATCTATATTTAAAAAGAAATAAGCATTCTTCTTGTTTTGATTCTTTTGAATTCTTCTCTGTATGTATTGAGAATTAAGTTTCTGTGGAGTGTTTCTAATTTTGTATCTCCATCTTTGCCACATATATCTAAAATAAAAAGAAAGAAGAAGGATATATAAATAACATAATACTGTGCAATTTCATACTTTAAGTGGATACCCCACATGTAGAGTCTATCCGAAATGGACAATAGGAATCTTTAATTTCATTCCATGAATTCGTTCTAACAGAGAATAGCTCCAAATAGGTTACAACTAACCATTCATAGAGACCTTACTCCCTGCAGTGACTATGTAGTCATCATTGCACATGTCGTACCTTAACCATCATGAAGTTGTAGCGGCTCGTAATCGCCTCTCCGAGGAGAAGTTGAGAGAACAATAGGGTATGATAAGGTATTCTGAGCACCGGTTGATGGATTCCTCAAGATGAAGATGAGACGTGTGTTTTTTCATCATGAAGTTTAAAAATAATATGAAGTCCTTGCATGAACATGGAATCTTAGTGTAGGCATGTTGATAAGGTAGAGGAAGTTAATGATGAGTAATTCATGTGTTTACATCTACCCATTTCCCTCATGGTTATGGGTGGTTGTAGCTAGATCAAAATCTGCATTTGAGACTCGGGTGTTTGAGATCAGAGAAAGCCATTTCTTATATAAGATCCTGAATCGGACAAGAGATTTATCAGAGAGCATTGCAGGTTCTTATTGTTCTCCAAAATAGTAGCCAAAGACTCTCTGGCACTATTTTGGCCCTTTATATGTTACCACGATTTGCTGCGGTTTAATTCCATCACGGACTGAGAACAAGATATTGTGCAAAATGAAGGAACCCCAGAAATGGGGTTCTGCTGCATTGCATATTTTATTTTGAAACATAAGAACCCATTTTAAGGGTAAATTTCATAGATAAATTGAGAGAGAAAATTACACAGATGTCCTAAAGTGAAATTGGTTGCATGGTTGTCTCGATTGCATATCGAATTAATTGGATTCGAATTAACAGGAGCAGTACTACATTGAAATGAATAGATTCAAACATGTCCGAATTCATGCACTCCATGATAAATCGAAGCAAAAGGATTCGATTTATGGGATAAGTTAGGCAGTAATAAATCGATATAATATGTTTTGATTTACTACAGAGAGTGCTCCAAGTAAATCGAATCAAATTGATTCGAATTACTATCATTAAGTGTTTATTTTTTGTGGAATTACTATTTAGATAGTGCTCCAAATAAATCATATTGTGGAATACAAAATTAATAAATTTATTTATTTAATTTAAATTAAAAATACATATACTCAAAATTTTTCTCTTAATTCATTTATCTATGAAATTTGCCCCAATTTTAAATTAGTAAACTTTAGCATTTATGTTTATAATTTAAGATTTAGAATTAAAAGTTTATGATTTAGAATTTAAAATTTAAGATAAACAAAATAATTTTAAAAAAGACTAAAATTGGTTGAAAAAATTAGTGTTACGGCCCGGCCCAGGCAGCTCGCGGGTCGACCCGACCCATTGAGTACCCGACCCGAACGGTCGGCCACGCGTAATCCACTATGCGACCCGGACACGCGTCCTTGACAGCTCTCCATAGCAGCTGCAGGGAAGCTTCGAGGAAAATGGGCCTGTCTTTGCAGGGCCCACCTCTGACACGGTATAAATGGGGAAGGACCTGCCCTTCCCCCAAGGTACGTCACCTTTCCTCCTATCATTTTTCCCGCCTGCACATTATCTGACTAGGGCGTCGGAGTGTCTTTGCAGGTGGCACCCCCCTTTTCCCCTTCACAACGAGAACTCGTCCACACGGTAAATCCGAGCCCAGTACGACCGCAATCGAGGCGTTCTCACCCCTCCCAACCACCAACCGACCTGTCTGGCAACCGACTACCGAACATTGACGCCGTCTGTGGGGACGCCTCAATGGATGTTGTGCCGGGTCCCGGAGAACAAGGCCGAGGAGCCGGAGCAGAAGGGACGGCCTCTGTCGCCTCACTAAGAGGACGACGAAGGTCCCCCCGACAACACATTGAACAGCACACAAGGACGCGGCCTTTTGGAGGGACAGGCGGCGACAGCGCCATAATAATGCAAGAGCTGCGCCACAGGGTCCAGAACCTGGAACGACAACTGGCCGAACAGGAGCGCGACGGGCGAACCACTGATCCCAGTTACACACCATCCCATGAAAGCCAAGAGAGGGACTCCCACCGAAGCCGACTACGACGCGCCTCCGCATCCCGGACGGAAGCGGAAAGCACGCGTGAAGAATCCCCGATTCCGAGGAGACGACATGACACGATCATCTACTCCCGAGGTAGGGAAACGCGCCGCACGGCACGAGATCGCGAGGACGAGGAAGGGAGGTCCGAGAAGACACGACAACCCGTGATAATGGGCATTACCCCATTCCACCGATCCATTCTAGAAGTCCGGTTGCCGAAGCACTTCGACAAACCAACGGACATGAGGTATGATGGAACTCAGGATCCCCTAGAACACCTCACGGCCTTCGAAGCGAGGATGAATCTAGAGGGAGTAGGGGACGAGGTGAGGTGCCGAGCCTTCCCGGTAACCTTAGCGGGACCCGCGATCAGATGGTTCAACGGCCTACCGCAGGGATCCATTCACGGGTTCTCGGACATCAGTCATGCGTTCCTAGCCCAGTTTACAACACGAATAGCAAAGGCAAAGCACCCGATCAACCTTCTGGGGGTAACCCAGAGACAGGGAGAGTCAACTAGGAAATACCTGGACCGGTTCAACGATGAATGCTTGGAAATTGACGGCCTAACCGATTCGGTGGCCAGCCTTTGCCTGACGAACGGCCTCCTCAACGAAAACTTTCGAAAGCACCTTACCACGAAGCCAGTTTGGACGATGCACGAGATCCAGACGGTAGCCAAAGAGTATATAAACGACGAGGAAGTCAGCCGAGTCGTGGCTGCCAATAAACGGCAGTCCGGCTACAACCAATTTCGGTAGCAGGGTAACGGAGAAAGATTGAAGGAACAAACCAGGGAGGAAGTGCCAAGCAAGACACCCAGGTCGTTCCCCCGGGTCGGAAAATTCACCAACTACACCCCGCTCACTCTCCCCATCATGGAAGTTTATCAACAAATAGCCGAGAAGGGAATCCTGCCGAAGCCCCGGCCACTCAAGGACCGTACAGGAGGAAACAAGAACTTCTATTGTGACTACCACAAGGGTTACGGTCACCAAACGCAGGACTGCTTTGACCTGAAGGATGCGTTAGAGCAAGCAATAAGGGAAGGCAAACTAGCAGCGTTCTCTCATCTTATCAGAGAGCCGAGGAGACGCTATCGCGACCAAGATGAAGAAGGCAAAACCCGTTCGGCAAAGCGGCGACAAGAGCCAGAAGATAGAGACCACGACCTCACTGTGGTGAACGTGGTGACGGCCAAAAACACCGCGCCAAAATCCCGATCGGCGCACAAGAAGGATGCAAAGGTCTTGGCGGTCTCCTCCTCTTTGGT
Organism: Arachis stenosperma; assembly: GCF_014773155.1. Classification (NCBI taxonomy): domain Eukaryota; kingdom Viridiplantae; phylum Streptophyta; class Magnoliopsida; order Fabales; family Fabaceae; genus Arachis; species Arachis stenosperma. Next base: position 124,111,899 of record NC_080382.1, read on the forward strand.
GAGAAACTCTAAAAAGCCTCCATCCATTTCGTTCGGCCCGGAAGACCAATGGTTCGACGACGCCCCAGAAAATCCTCCCATGGTCATTACGGCCAGAGTGGGAACCGGTCTCGTCAAGCGTATCCTTGTCGATACTGGGGCTGATTCAAACATCATGTTCCGCAACGTATTTGACGCACTGGGGCTAAGGGACGCCGATCTGACGACTCACCAGCACGGGGTCATCGGATTGGGCGACCACTTCATCAAACCTGACGGAGTAATATCCCTACCGATCTCAGTAGGACAAACTCAAGGTCGAAGGTCGGCAATGGCCGAGTTCGTGATCCTCCGAGATTCCACCGCCTACAATATCATCTTGGGAAGGAAGACGATAAATGACGTTGAAGCGATAATCAACACGAAGCTGCTAGTCATGAAGTTCGTTACCGATGATGGATCTATAGGGTCCATAAGAGGGGATCTCGAGACGGCGGTCGCCTGCGACAACGCCAGCCTCTCCCTAAGGAAGAAATCGAAAGAGGCGTCCAGCGTGTTCCTGGCTGATCTGGACGCCAGAGTAGATGACAAACCCAGACCGGAACCGGAAGGAAACCTGGAAAAATTCATGATCGGCGACACGGAGGAGAAATTCACGTTCGTCAACAAGAACTTCCCACATGAGTTAAAGGAGCCCTTGGTCGAAATGATAAGGGCCAATGGGGATTTGTTTGCCTGGACTCCTGCCGACATGCCGGGCATAGACCCGAAAATCATGTCACATCATCTGGCCGTCAGATCGGAAGCACGCCCGGTAGCACAACGGAGGAGAAAAATGTCGACAGAAAGGGCAGAGGAGGTGGCCAGGCAGACGGCCAGCCTCCTTGAAGCAGGTTTCATACGAGAAGTAGACTACTCGACGTGGCTCTCGAATGTAGTACTAGTGAAAAAGCACAGCGGCAAGTGGAGAATGTGTGTGGACTACTCTAACCTTAACAAGGCATGCCCTAAGGATTGTTTTCCCCTCCCTAACATAGACGCGCTCGTCGACGCTGCGGCGGGCTACCGTTACCTAAGCTTCATGGACGCCTACTCCGGTTACAACCAAATACCGATGCACCGTCCAGATGAAGACAAGACGGCGTTCATAACGCCGGGGGGCACCTTCTGCTACAAGGTGATGCCGTTCGGCCTGAAAAATACAGGGGCAACATATCAGAGGCTGATGAACAAGATATTCCACGACCTTATAGGCAGGACAGTGGAAGTCTATGTCGACGACATCCTCGCGAAAACGATGCGACCCGACGACCTCCTTAGGGATCTGGCAAACGTATTCGCGTCTCTCCGGCAACACGGCATGAGACTGAATCCACTCAAATGCGCCTTCGCCATGGAAGCCGGCAAGTTCCTAGGATTTATGATAACTCAGAGAGGAGTAGAAGCCAACCCGGAAAAGTGCCAAGCGATACTCCAGATGAAGAGCCCAAGCTGTATCAAGGACGTCCAAAGGCTGGCAGGGCGGCTGACCTCATTATCCCAGTTTCTCGGGACATCGGCAACAAAGGCCCTACCGTTTTTTAACCTCATGAAGAAGGGGATGGCGTTCGAGTGGACGCCCGCATGTGAGGAAGCCTTTCAGCACTTCAAGGAAATTCTGGCGACTCCACCTGTACTTGGGAAGCCAAAGGACGGGGAGCCGTTATACCTATACCTCGCCATAACAGGAGAAGCCCTGGCCACAGTTCTGGTGCGGGAAGAAGGGAGGGCTCAACAACCAATCTATTTCATAAGTAGGGCCCTGCAAGGGGCAGAGTTAAGGTACAGCAAACTGGAAAAGCTGGCTCTAGCACTCTTGACCTCCTCACGAAGGCTGAAGCAATACTTCCAAAGTCACCAGGTTGTCGTAAGAACAGACCAGGGAATCCGGCAAGTACTCCAAAATCCCGACTTGGCGGGAAGAATGATGACGTGGTCCATCGAACTTTCCCAATACGACATACGATACGAACCCCGGCAAGCCATCAAGGCGCAGGCGATGGCAGATTTCCTAGTAGAAGTAACGGGGGATCCAACCGAAGAGATGAGCACACGGTGGAAGCTCCACGTGGACGGAGCCTCCAACCAGACGTTCGGGGGCGCCGGGATCATCCTGGAAAGCCCGGTTGGGGTAGTATACGAGCAGTCGATCAGGTTTGAATTTTCCATTTCGAACAACCAGGCAGAATACGAAGCCCTTATAGGAGGCTTAACCCTAGCAGCGGAAGTCGGAGCAACAAACCTGGAAATATGCAGCGATTCTCAGGTCGTAACTTCCCAGGTAAACGGGAGCTACCAAGCCAAAGACTCGTTATTACAAAAGTACTTGGAAAAAGTCAAAAACTTAAGCCAAAAATTTGAGGAGGTCACGGTCCACCACGTTCCTAGAGAAAGGAACACACGGGCAGATCTCCTATCGAAGTTGGCCAGCACTAAACCGGGAGAAGGTAACCGGTCTCTCATCCAAGGTATGACGAAAGAGCTAGCGGTCGCCCTACACGTGTCAACGCTGGGCTCTTCATGGCTAGACCCTATCACCAGCTTCCTAGAAAATGGCAAACTCCCGGACGACGAAAAGAACGCGGCGAAACTGAGAAGGGAAGCAGCCAAATACGCGGTCATCCAAGGACAGCTATTCAAGAAAGGACTCAACCAACCCCTGCTGAAGTGCTTACATCCCGACCAGACGGACTACGTCCTTAGGGAAGTCCATGAAGGCTGCTGCGGACACCACATAGGAGGTAAGGCCCTGGCAAGAAAATTAATTCGAGCCGGATACTATTGGCCATCAATGATGGCAGACTCCAAGGAGTTCGTAAAAAAATGTGTGAAGTATCAAGAGAACGCCAATTTCCACAAGGCACCGGCCTCCGAGTTAAGCCTGTTAACGTCCTCCCAGCCATTCACTCAATGGGGAGTCGACCTTTTGGGACCCTTCCCAGTCGGTCCAGGGCAAGTCAAATATCTCATAGTCGCCATTGATTACTACACCAAATGGATAGAAGCCGAACCGCTGGCTAGCATATCCTCATCCAATTGCAAGAAATTCATGTGGAGGCAGGTGATAACACGATTCGGGATTCCAGAAGTCGTCATCTCGGACAACGGCACGCAGTTTACCGACAAGAAGTTCACGGAATTCCTCATCGGCCTGGGTATAAGACAGAGGTTCTCCTCGGTAGAGCACCCCCAGACAAACGGACAGGTGGAGTCCGCAAACAAGATTATCCTTTTAGGGCTGAAGAAGCGATTGGACGATAAGAAGGGTGCTTGGGCCGACGAATTAGCCTCGGTCCTCTGGTCTTACCGAACAACTGAATAGTCCTCCACTAAGGAGACTCCTTTCCGTCTAACATATGGGTTAGAGGCGGTAATACCCGTAGAGATCGGGGAACCGAGCCCCCGGTTACTTTTGAAAGGAGTGGGGGAAGCCGTGGAAAAGGACCTGATGGATGAAGCCAGAGAAAGAGCCCATTTGACAGAGATAGCGCTAAAACAAAGAATGGCCCTACGCTACAACACCAAAGTGCTCAAAAGGGAATTCGAGCCGAACGATCTCGTCCTAAGGCGAAACGACATCGGCCTACCGACCCCTGGAGCAGGCAAGCTGGCGGCAAACTAGGAAGGCCCCTATAGAATCAAAGAAGCAATGGGAAAAGGCGCTTTCAAGTTAGAGAGGCTAAATGGTAAGGAAGTCCCAAGAACATGGAACGCGAACAACTTGAGAAGGTTCTACTCCTGACACGCGGGGCGACACGCCGACCAACCAAGCTAAGTGGTTAAAATGCGGATTTAAACTTTCCATTATGACCTACAGGTCCCTTATGCAATTACCGAATAAGATATACTTGCGCAGCTTTTCTCTTTTGTTTTTCTCTTTTCCAGACAGCACGCTCTATCACAACCCGACAACGATGCACGGCCCCGGGACTGATCACCCCGGGAGCCCATCAAATACCGCGATAACGAACGACTACGCAAAAAGGCCACTACTCGTTAATATAAACGGCAACTATAAACCAATAATGGTTAATAGAAACGATGGCACAACCAAACGAATAAGGAAGAGTTAACTACGTTAAAACGGGCAAACGACTAAATAGTCAAATTGTTCATAAAAGCCAAAATAAAACGGATAAACTACAAAAGTTTTAGACAGAGAGTTCATTTCTTGGGGATGTCAACAATCTTGCCATCTTTAATGACCGTGAAAACACCGATCGCCGACGTGTCGAACTCGGGGGCAACAATTTTAACCTGAGCTTTAAGGGCCTCCTCGGTCGCCAAAATCGCACCCTTCCCTTGCTTGACGACGTCTTTATACTTTGCCTTCCATGTTGCCAGTTCAGCCTCCGCGATTTGCTTCTCTTTCTCGATTTCGGCCACCCGTTACTGTGCCGCACCGACCTGACTCTCCAAAGCCATTTCACGCTCGACAAGACGTGAAACCGTGGCGTCCGACTCTTCCAATTTCTTCTCAGCGGTTGTGGCCTTCTTTTCGGCAGCGGTAGCTTTCTTCTCGGCGGCGTCAAGCTTCTCTTCAGATTGGGTCAGCTGCTCCCGGAGAGTCTCAACTTCACTTTTGAGCTCATTATTAGCCTTCCCAGCAGATTCCAACCTCCTGCGGAGGGATTCCATCCCAGACAATTTGAACTCGGCTTTCTGAGCTATCACTGCGCCGCGGAGGAGGGTACGATACATCCACCTCGCCTGCCCGGCAAGTGATGACTCATGAAAATATTCTTCAGTACCGGGAATCAACTGGGAATCTATAAAGTTCCCGGCGTCAAAATTCCTCTCCATGACAGTAAGGACCCCTTCAGGACTGGACGACGCCTTCCTCTTCCTCTTGAAGCTAGGGACCTCTTCCACCTCGTCATCGGCATCTGGGTTAGACGTCGAACCCCCAGTGCCGACCACCTCACGGAAAGGGGAAGCATGAACGGCCTTGTCGCTTTCGATCGTGGCACCTTGAGCCGAGGTGCCGGTCTCGTCGACCGCAGCCCCTTGCTCGGAAGCAACCTTGTCCTCCGGAGGAGCAGTAGGCTTCTCGGCAGCAGATTTCTCATTACCTTCCTCGTCATCACTTGCACACAAGAAGGTTTGGAACAAGTTAGGAAGACCCGTTACCTCGGCAGACATCCCCACTGTAAAAAAGAGAAAGAGAGGAAGTGAAGTCGGTTAGTTGCAACAAATTATTAACAAAAGCAAGAAGAGGCAAAAACAAGCAGAAGCTTCTCACAAATATAATTACGACCGGCCTCCCGATCACCCATAAGGAGGTGAGGATTCACATGATTCCTCCCAAAGACTGCCATCAACACGTCGGCAATCTTCCTATCCACCGCAGACATGCCCTTGTAAGTCACCTTGACGAAGGTATTGGACCCTGCCCCGAAGCTCCAATAGGTCGGGATAAGGCGTACCCCCTCCAACGATAACCAAAAGGGATGACGACCTTTGACAGGGCGGACCTTGAAATATTTGTCCTTAAATCCATGATAGGAGTCCTCAAACAAACCAAAAATCCTTCGACCTTGGGCAGACCGGAAGGACATGAACCCCTTTTTATGTTTCCCCTCCTTCGAAGGGTTTGTAAGATTGAAGAAGAAAAGAAAAACATCTACAGACACCGGCAGATCAAGGTATTCACAAACCATCTCGAAACAGCGGATTGAGGCCCAGCTGTTTGGATGCAACTGCGACGGCGCCACGGAAACCCGACCTAAAAGCGCCATTTGGAAGGCAGAAAATGGAATGCGAACCCCAACTTGAGTAAACATGGATTTGTAGAACCAAATCCAGTTGGCAACTCGGGGATGGTTGAAATTGATCTCGTACAATCGCTCGTGAGGAGCCGGGACAAAGACGTCATAATTGGCTTCCTCATCGGTTCCTCCACACAAGTACTCGGCTTGTCGGAACTCGGTGAGCTCCTCCTCACCCATTTGGTTAGGCGAGTCCTTCACATCGAAAACGACCCAAGCGTAGGGATCGTACGCCGCGGGAGAAGGGGAAGCCCGGGAGGTCGTGCGAGCCATACCTACATGGGGGGACCATCCAGTCAGTCTAAGAGATCGGTTGCTCAGGCCGAATACGGACACTACCCCCACTACTCCCCAACTAAGGCCAAACACAATTAAAACGCGAAAAGTCCAGGGAAAATCTACCCTGGAATGGTACCCCCCTAACACATCTAACCACAATTGAAGGGCTACGCAACAACAACAAAAACAGGCAACAAGCATGCAAGAACAAATCATAAAAGGAAAAAAGTTCAAAAATTACCTGAATTAGTGGAAGGAGTATGAAACTGCAGATAAGAAAGGATGCAACAGGGGAGGCGTACGAAGGCACCACAATGAGATGTTCTGAAACTTGGGGGCAAGAAGAATGCAGAAGTGAGAGGTATGAAGAAATGCAGAAGCACGAAACTAGTTGTTTAAAAACGGTCTTCCAGGAAGCGCGAAAAACCTGGGGGTAGAATGGTCTTTGCAAACAGGGTTTTTCACCCCATTATGAGCATTTAATGCTCGGCGCAAGGAACGATGCGATGAAACGGTTGTTTAGGCAACCAAGGGACACGCGCGTTGGGGGCGTATTCTTCCCACGAGCGGCCGACCTGACGAGAACAAATGAGATGCGAGACGACACGCCATTGATAGCTCCCACGACTACCACTGGCGCGTGGGGGCACTGTTACGGCCTGGCCCAGGCAGCTCGCGGGTCGACCCGACCCATTGAGTACCCGACCCGAACGGTCGGCCACGCGTAATCCACTATGCGACCCGGACACGCGTCCTTGACAGCTCTCCATAGCAGCTGCAGGGAAGCTTCGAGGAAAATGGGCCTGTCTTTGCAGGGCCCACCTCTGACACGGTATAAATGGGGAAGGACCTGCCCTTCCCCCAAGGTACGTCACCTTTCCTCCTATCATTTTCCCCGCCTGCACATTATCTGACTAGGGCGTCGGAGTGTCTTTGCAGGTGGCACCCCCCTTTTTCCCTTCACAACGAGAACTCGTCCACACGGTAAATCCGAGCCCAGTACGACCGCAATCGAGGCGTTCTCACCCCTCCCAACCACCAACCGACCTGTCTGGCAACCGACTACCGAACAATTAGTTACCTAACATTATTCTTTATTATTACTAGCAACTAAACATGCACTAACCTGTTCAGCCGCTTTTCTATTATTTTTAAAAAAATAATTTTTATATTTTAATTTTAAAAAATATTTATCTGACATTAATAATTAAGAAAATCAAACAATAAATTATTTAAAAATAAAAATAAAAAATTATTTAACATATAAAATATATAAAATAAATAAATTTGAATTAAATTAAGTAAAATTCGAAATTAATATGTTGCTATTACATATAACAAAATCAAGATGAGAATTTATAAATATTATTTACAAAGTAGTTATTTATAAATGTTATTAATTAATTTATTTTTTTAATTTTATTTAATTTGAAACAAATATAAAAAAATTTTAAATCCAAAACTTTCTAGCTCTATGAATAATTCTCATTATTAAAGTTGTTGTTGTTGTTGTTAGTAGGATGCTAGCAAATTGGGGTTGATGGATGTTAACTAATTAGTTTCATCTCCAAGTCCAATTGAGAGAGTTATCATGTATACGAAGCAAGTTAAAAAATTTGCAGACAAACTGTTTATTTTCTGCATCTACTTTTTTTGTAAGAACAAACAAATAACTCAATAAAATAAGTATCTTCTAAGAGAAATATAAGAAAATATAAAAATTTATTGACCATAAATATAGAAACTTTGTGTTGATAAACATCAAAAGTTTTTAGAAAAAATTATATTTACAAACTTTTTAAGAAAAATATAGGAAGCAAAAATAGAAATTTTATAATAATAGACAAATAACTTGTGTGTTATTCAAATTATGTTTTAGCATTATTCAATATGGATTTTTGTGTTTTTTAACTAAAGTTTCTATGTCATAATTAAAAATTTTATACAATTCGTAATTTTAACTAAAATTTATGTATTTTTTTACTAACGATAAATTTGAAACAAATAGAATTAAAAGAGATGAAGCTTTGAAAAGAATAGGAGAATTTGGAAGTAAGAGATTAAAAAAATAAAAAAGAAAATCAACAAAAAGTGAAGAATTGGAAAAAAAATGACAAGAGAAAATGATGGGGAAAAAGAGAAAAGAAAAATAACCCTTGATTTTATAGTGTCCCCAAAAAAAAACTAATTATCCTCCTCAATTTAATTTTAAATTTTCAATAAAATTTGAAATTCAAAGTCAAATAAAACGGGGCAAAATCTACCTAAAATAAAAAGAAACAGAGATATGCAACAAACAAGGC